>NC_141757.1:63170474-63377974 GCF_982258835.1 Parasteatoda tepidariorum | reverse complement strand
AAATATTTATTTAAGAAAAAAATAGAAAAGAGAAACATGAATTGTCTGTTTTGCCCATAATTTTAGCCACGGATTTGACTGAAATGGATTTGCACGTGGAAAAATTATATAAATTAACAAAGAAAAAAATTTTTAGTAGATAATTTTAGCCACGGATTAGCCCGAAATGGATTTGCACATGGAAAAATTATATAAATTAACAAAGGAATTTTTTTTAGTTATTGTTTTTCTTAATTTTCTTCATGTTTTTTTTTTTTTTTTTTTTTTTTTGTATTTATTTATTTTGTTCTGTATATATATATATATATATATATATTATATATATATATATATATATATATATATATAATGATAAAGTAATAATTCAACTGTATTTATTAAAATGTTGTTATATTTCAGCTCTGTTCAAACATTAGGATTATGCCACAATCTTACTTGCAGTATAAAACTACCCTTCTGAATGAATACAGAAAACTTGGAAGTTTGCGACTGGCAAATGCAAGAAGTGTGGTCAAAATTGATGTTAATAAAACACGTAAAATATATGATCTTCTTCTTGAGGAAGGTTTAGTTTCAAAAGGATAATAGTAGCACAATTCTTTTATAAATTTCATTTGTCTTTCATTTTTTTACATGCTATCATTTTTCATACAAAGTGTCAAACGAGTAATGTATTTTGTCTAAAATAAAATATAAATTATTTATTTCTAAAGTGACATAGTGGAATTTGTTTTTAACAGTAGTGAGACCCATAATGAACAAAAAATAAATAAAAATATGCTGTTTATATCGTTTTCCGAGTAATTAATTGCAGAGCTGCCAACTTGCAGGGTCATGGGTAAAAATTTTACTTTCGACTGTGAATTAAATACTACTACTGAAAGTAAAATTATACAGTCATTTTTTTTCATGCTCCTTATGCACCTAAATTCAGAATATAATATAATATTGAAACATTTTAAAATTGTTAAACTATTAATAGGGATAATTTTCAAAGCTTGAGCTATTTCATCACTAATAAATATAACTACCTAACAAACTGATCTTGTATATGTATATCTGAATTATTAAACTGTTATGGCAGATGAAATTTTAAACTCAAAGATTCAAACATAAATATTAATACCATGAATAAATATTTTTCTTGATGAATATACAAGCTGCCAGCTATGTACATGATATTAGACTATAAAGAATAGAAAATATTAGTTCTGCTTAACTTTCAAACGAGGATCTTATTCACAACATACAAGCTCTGAAGCTTTGTATTTTATGGTAAGCTTTTTATAGTAAGGTTTAAGTGATATTTTTGATGGAAAAAAAAGGGAGATTTCTCAGATCTTATTTTATTTTACAATATTCATTAATTTTTCCAAATCACTACATTTTGGAGATATCATGACCGAAGGCACTGTGGGTTTTAAGTGTTTTTATGATGGATAAAGGTTCATTGGCAACAGGCTATCAGTAAGTTACCTTTAAAAAGCTGTCTTTTGGCAACAAACTAAAATGCCTGTTTTCAAAATTCTCGAATTGTTTCACAACCTGTGCAAGCTCTAGCATTTGATTGTTTTTACAATATTGTTTGCATTCACCAATTACAATTATTTTTTAATATTCTATAGAAATGGTTACATGGAAAATACATATCATCAATCAAAAAGGCCTTTAAAAAAAAGAATTAGACGAAAATCTCAAATAAAACATTATTTATTTGTGTCATCAGCTTGAATTATGTTTTGTTGTGAAAAACTTGCTCATCTATAACAAATTTTAGGTTACAAAATTACTTAAATTTATCAAAATACCTGTAGTTCTTAGAGTCATAGAAATTCTTAACATCTCTCAACACTATTTTCAAAAAAATGAATCATAATATTGAGTAAACACTTAATAAATAAAAAATAATTACGTATATAAAAAATATTAAATACAAAATTTATTGATATATTTTTTAGTTAATTATTATTTTAACTGTTTTGAAAACTATATCTTATTGATATTTAAACTAAGAAAACCCCAAGAAAAATGTGCGACGAAAGCAGTTAATTGAGTTTGAAAGCTGTACAAAATTTCTGTTTTTTGCTTCTTTAAGGTAAATTCACACAAAATATGCACCACGTATATGTTATTTTCATTAGTATGTATTCGCATTAATATGTGTAATATTTATATTCGCATTAATGTTAATGGTACCTATTAAATTTTGATGGTCAAATTTACTAGAAATTATTACACTAGAAACTTTACTAGAAATACTACTTTACTAAATATAATACTTTACAAAAATTACTACTTTACTAGAAACAACTACTTTACTAGAAATAATTATTACAAAATAGCTTTTTCAAAGATTTTTAAACAAAGTTTTTGACATTTTAATTTAAAGAATTAAAGTTTGAAAACTAAAACTTTGTGTTTAAAGATTTTATTAACTAATAATTAATAGTATTAGTATTTGTTAACAAAAATTTTAGTATTTAGGTTACAAGACCTTAAAATATTTTAATCTCCTTTAATCTAAACATTTAAATTGAATATTTAAATGCCTTGAAATTGAAATGCCCTTTAGACAGAAGTATATTTAGTATTAAAATTACCTATTCGCGATCGCAACGAACTATAGGGGGCGTTGTTGTATGAGACGCTTACCTGCGATTTCCATATGAACCGTCATTCAGTTACTCTGGAGACCCCATCACTTTCTCCGCTAGGGCGACATTTCGCCACCGCTATTATTAGCCACGCCCCTATAGGGAGTGACTTAATTCCATTCCATTCTTAGCCGTCAAGTGGCTCCCCCAAAGAGGAACTAATTTTCAGCCCTCTATCGGACTTCAATAATCTTATTTTATTTCATAATTCACTAGGTTTTTCACTGTTATTTTTATATTTTTATTAAATATTAGGATTTTTACACCATTTTCATTCTTTTTCACTCAATTGTTTTAACTTTTATTACACATTTTGCTTGCGGTTTAAACTTTGTTTAAACTATTTTTTCCCTCATCTCTTCATGTTATTTCTAACTCATACTTTATGTTATCCAACATAAATATTTAAGTAATTTTTTACCCCTTTTTTCTATTAACTTTGCACCACTAATATGTGTAACTAATTTTGAGCCATGTTATCTTTCATTTGATATTACAGAGGATTAAGGGTCGGAGGACCCAGGTACCTCAATAAAACTAGGCTAAGAGCCCCAATGACTACTCTGGAGACGTCGTTAATGTAGCGTGTAGCATTGCAACGTTCCTTCTTTAATGTGGCTTATTAAATTTAAAAAAGAAAAATGCTTGATCTTCTTTCTTGTACAACCGAAAACAAAATGGTATCTCTTTTTATTAGAGAAGGAATATCCAAAACACATCGGAAAAATATTTGTACATTAACAGAAAAAAATATGTATATTCTTATAAGAGTTAAAACCTAATGCCCGAGAAATAGTATTACTAAATTTAATGATATAACATGAAAGGCCCATTTAAACTTTACATTCTATAGTTTTAAGAATCATAATTAGTTCAAAAATTAAAATGAACAAAAAGTATACATAAGCCTCATAATTTTATGAAATTTAATTTTGTAAACAACGTTTTTTGACAACAATTTTTATCAAAAAATTTCAAGTTTCAATAAAAATCATTATTTAGAAACTAAGAAACGTAAAATAAAGAATGCTGACGAAACAAAAACAAAAAAAAAAAAACAATTCTTTTTTGTCGCCATTTTTAGTGCTACGAATATTCGTCTTTGGGATTTGCCAAAAACAAAACAAGATGCAATTTTATTTTTTCAGGAGGGAAATATTTTACCGAAAAAACGAAAATGTACCAATTCCCACAACATAAAACTTTATCTTGGCAAACGTACGTTTTGGAAATGTTATTTCATTTGGAATCTTATTCATCAGAGTTCATATGGCGATATGATTGTTTTGAATCTATGCTAAACTCTATATCGGCTCATTTTCCACCGAAATCCAACTAACTATTTTGATTTTAAATAAAGTGTTTTATTTTATGAACTGTCGCAAAAATTTTAAGTGTAGATTGGCGGCACTTAAAAACCGCCAAATCTGTAGCGGCGGTGGCGTTAATACGTCGTAAGTACCGAATTTTTATTCCATACTTTTCTGAATCATATTATTTCAAACATTGGAATATACAAGAAGTATACATAAACACATAATGTTATACCATTTAATTTTTCAAAAGTATTTTGAGAACAATTTTTATCAAAAAATTATAAACTAAAAAACGGAAAATAAAGAATTCTTAGGATAAAAAAAACCATTTTAAGAATTATTAACATTGAAATAAAAACCTTCATATTGTTTCTTTTTTTATTATTCTTATAGTTCTTAATCAGACGTAAAAAACCATTCTGTAGAGAACCATCATCAAATGAAAAAAAAATATTTACAAGCAAATTTTTTATTGTAAAAATCATTGCACTTACCTGATTTATGATTCCCGGAGAATTCCAAAATGATAAGTTCCTTGTTTGAAAACTTTATTCTCAAATAATAGATACATAGTTTATACCTTCATTACTTTTAGATAACATACTACACAGCAAAATTTTATAATTGATATGAATTTGAATATGTAGCTAAAAACAGAATAGCTGAATTCTAGTTGAACTTATTCTTACAAAATTAAAAAAAACTTACCAAGAAAACGATTTAAATTAATTAAGAATCAGCACAAATGGCACTATTTCAAGTAACTTGGATAATTTTTTATTGTTGTTTTCCGAATTATATGGATACAGAAATATATAGTATTCTATAACGAAGATGAATATGCTATAACTATTACAATTCTGTATGTTCTGAATTCATATTTATTCACTGGAATGACGAAAGCAATGTTGACTTCACTTTAATTCGTAATGAATTGAAGACAGAAGAAATGCATTTTACCTTAATACACACATCTGTAACAGTATCCGAAATCGGAAGTCATCAGTTGCAAGTTTGTTGATAATAGAAATTAAATATTATTGAGGAATTTTTCTTCAAATGTTTGGCGTGTTCTGTTCCTGAAAGATTTACTAATATTCTGGAGATTTTTTTCAAGTTCTTCGGCCTTTTCCTTAGGGAAATTTTGTTTCTTATTTGCTGCTAAAAAATGGCGTCTGATTCAGTCAATGACTTTGATGGAACTAAATGAAAACGTGATAAATTAATGTCCGATATTTACAGGCTCCCGCTAGACGGCGTACTCGAGCGTTGCGATCGCGAATTACAGTTATACATAGTTATACTTTAATTTTTGATTACTTATGCTAACCTGCATATTTTTTTTACCACGCGTTTTACTTCATCACTTAAATTATGAATATGAGTTTAGCGAGCTAGAAATATATTTCATTTTTCTCGTGATTTCTTCTGTTTCTATTTCTTTCAAAACATTTTGTCAGCTCATGTTGAATCTGTCAGCTCCATAGAGTAATAAATAGAGTAATTTATTTATAACTCTATGGTCAGTCATGTTGAAACAATGAAAAAACAAGTTTTTTCTATTTTGCATGCGAACAACTGAACGTAGAAAATAGAAATTATCTCAAAATGATCCAAAAAATATTAGCAATTTATGCTAAAAACTCTGCTAAAAGCCATTACATACAAAACACCCCATAAAAATTTGCCAACTTCAAAACAAAACGAGATCTAAATCAGTGCTACCGTTCTCGTGTTTTTAGCGAAAATCACTTCAGATAAACTTGCTATTTTAAATGCAGAGAGAATTCACATCCAACTACGTTTTCTTTTTGTTTATGACATCATTGGAGTGCATATTTATTGCCGGCTGAAGACGTTGCCCCCCCCCCCCAGCGATACTGAAAACAGCGTCCTTAGCAACCTTTTGAAAAGGAACCTTTTTAAAAAAAAAATTTAAAAAAATCCCCTTTCGCCGACTCTGTGCATGTTTCTTATAAGACCAAATAAGTACCATGAGCAATATATGTTGTACATTTTATTTCATGATTAATGTGTCCCGCAGTGGACTGATCGTTAAGACACGGCTCCCAGCAGATCATCACTGGCTGCGGTCAGTGCCATAACCACCTAGAGTAGATCTAGACCTTCTATAAAAAGGTCTAGGCCAGTGCGCGGGTGGATGACCACTTGGATCAGTCTGCGTAGGAACCGAGCGTGTGCGTTATTGGTCCTCGTTAAACTTTTCTACCCTTAAGTGCTCGACTTCACGTGCATGTCGTTGGGCTACCGAAGCATCCCCTCTGCAGAGGATCAAAATTTTGATGGTTTGTCTTCGGATGATCCTCAGGGATGTTTCCCAGACCGTCGCCAATAGCCCATTGTGCGCTCTAGTGCGACGTAAATTAACTACAACATCATGATTAATGTTCCTTTTAGGCCTAAGTGAGGAAAAAAAACTGGGTTTCTTTTTTGAAAATGAAATAGTAATTGATAGAAAGTAACAATTTTCAACATTTCTTTTGTGTTTGCTCAATATTTTTGTTTATGCGCTGGATTAATTTGTCGAATTTCTTATAATTCCAGAACCATTTGTGCTTTAGGATTCTGAAATTTGGACAAAGAATATGAAGAAAAATTTTACCCCCCAATCCTAAAAATCGTTTTCAAATTTCAATTAGTTATAACAGATAATTGAAAAATAAATTTTTCATGTTGGTCCTTGTTATAAATTTTAAACTGTAGATGATTTCATTCAAGAGTTTATTGCCCGTTCTTTAATGTTTAATTAGTTTTTACGAAATCAGTAATCGACATGAATAGCATTTGAAGACTATGTCAAAAAATTAGTATTTCTAAAGTTATTTGAAACCACGTGGTTTGTACCTTTATAGTTTCTGAAACGTGTTTCTATGAAATTAAAGAATTTAAAATCAATGATGAAGAAATGAAATGAAACGTTATGCTCTTGAAAGGCGTAGTTAATGGAGAAAATGTAAATAAATGACATACTATTATGTTACGTCAATAATGCTTAATTATTTTTTTGCAAGTACTGCTGGTATCATAGTAATTGATCTGAGATGTATTTCCTTCTTTTTACCGAACTTTCATATGAAAGCTTTAGAAAAACCGTGTTTTTTTCCCATGTTATTGATTGGAAAAATAGTGCGTAGCTGTAACAGGAAAATTTCTGCATAATTTTAACCAAGGGCTCAACACTTGGAGGGTGGTACCAAATACTCTAATATAGAAACTGCTATAGGTATTGTGGAAATAGATTTTTTACGGTCCACCGAACAGGGATGTAAGCACAAAGTAAAATTTATGATAAATTTTGGCTATCATGAGTCGGCCTCCAGCAACAGTATCATGCCAAACATACGGTCCACCGAACAGGGATATAAGCACAAGGAAAAATTTATGATAAATTTTGACTATCATGAGTCGGCCTCGAGCAACAGTATCATGCCAAACGTACGGTCCACCGAACAGGGATATAAGCATAAGGAAAAATTTATGATGAATTTTGACTATCATGAGTCGGCCTCGAGCAACAGTATCATGCCAAACGTACGGTCCACCGAATAGGGATATAAGCACGAGGAAAAATTTATGATGAATTTTGCCTATCATGAGTCGGCCTCGAGCTACAGTATCATGCCAAACGTACGGTCCACCGAACAGGGATATGAGGAGAAGGAAAAATTTATGATAAATTTTGACTATCATGAGTCAGCCTCGAGCAACAGCATCATGCCAAATGTGACTGATTGCATGCTTTATTGATACAATGTTTATATCTACAATAATGATGCTTTATGTCGATGGGATGAACTTCTAAAAAAGTGTTTTGCTTAGTCTAATAATGTTAAGTCGACTGGAAGGACATTAAACAAAACTACTAAAAATAATATTAAATAAAAATAAAAAAATAGTAATATTTTAGCTCTATTATTTGTGTTACGTATTTTAGTTTTGTATACGCTTTTGTAGTGTAAAGAGTGTGGCGGAATCTGTGAACTGAAATGTTCACATCCGATGCCGGACTTTCCCGAGAGCTTGCTTGCAACTCCAACTTATACTCAATTAAAATTTCCACTGAATTCCAGGAAAATATTAATTGTTAAGATTTCTTTTTTTTTTAAGTATCGTAACTTCTACTTTAATTTAACTGATAATTTAATTGCTATTCTCTAATAATGCTTAAAAAAAATACTATCTTTAGTTTTCATCCATTATGATCATAACAATTAGATTAGCAGCAGATTTATGATGGAAAAAAAAGTTTCTAATTATACGCAAAACAATTACATCTGACATCAAATCGAGATTTACTGTCAGCACGTATTACAAAGATTGGGAAAACACATAACACAATTAAAAGAAGAGAAAAAAACGAAACCTAAGATGCATAAGCATTAAATAAAATTTAAAAAATTAAGAGAAAAAACTTTTCGATGGTTTTGTATAAAAAAGTAACAAAAAGAAATATGTCTAACTTAAAAGAACAAATTTGATGTAGTCTCAGTTAATTCTTTATTTTATATCAGTTTTATCTTATGTTGCAAGAATATTTAAAGAAAGCAGATAAAAAGTCAAATTAAATCAATCAAAAACATATAGTTAACCAATGACTTTTCATCTGCTTTCTTTAGAAATTTTATAAGAATTTTTTGATTGCAAACATTTTAAAATAAGCTTTCTATAAAATGAACATAATGTCTGAAAAATTAACTAAGGAAATATATGGTGTAACTTCGAGTTGATATAGTTATCAACTCGAATCCACACCCAATATTTTATTTCTTACTTTTTCACGAGAACAATAGATAAGTTTGTTTTAAAAAATGTAATTCATTTATTTTTTTTATTCTGAATCTTACTGCGCATGCGTCCGTCAAAGTGACAAAGAAACTTTATGCATCAGGAACAGTGGCGTATCTAGGGTATGGCAAGTATGGCGAATGCCATGGGCGCATTATTTCAAAAAGGCGCAAAATCAATCAACATCAACGATTATTTTTTTAATTAAAAATTAGACTAATTTTTTTCTCAAGTTATGGCAGAATTAAAAAAAGCATACAACATTTAACCTTTCCTCGAGGGCTCGAAAAGAAGACATCGAGGTCTTTTAAGAAACTCTTTTTATAACTGGGGGAGTGAAGTATGAAAGGGAACCGCTAATAATAAAAACAAAGTAGGTGACGAGCGTTAAACTATTTTAACCTCCCACTGTTTTTCATTTTTTTAATAACTTCGTTTGAAAACTCATAGACCACCTCAGTTAGGGATAATAGGAGGGCCAAGGTTTCCAGCGCTTTTACATAACTCGAAAAGCGCGGGAAATTTAAGTTGTTATATTGGATTCAACATTTAAAAAAAATGGGGGAAATAAGAAAAAAAAAACATTCCACATACCCCCTCTTTTTAAACGACTTGACGTCTGTGTGATAACAGTTCATACACGTTTCTGCATTCATTCACTAAGACACTTTTCCTTTCATTATACTTTCAAGTTAAGCAACAGAGGATTCGAAATAAATAAAAAAACTTAATATTCATGAATACATTCAAGATAAATACTAAAATAAATCAGTAATAAAAAGTAGCTTTTTCTTTTCTACTATTATATTTACGATGATTTCGGCAAAAACCAAATTTTAATTATAATATCGTAATTTAAAGAATAATGCAGAGTTTTCAATAATTATAATTATTACTCTCTTTACTAACTTTTTGATACATTCCAATAAAAATATTTTTAATTTCAGAGAACTTCCTAAATAATTAACATTTAATGTCGATCGAAATCCTTTGACAAAAAGACTTTTAGCCCCATATTTAATTCTATAACCGTCGTTGAACAGCTGACCTAATTTCGCAGCCTTGTAATTTTGAACCCAATCCAGAAGACAAGGGAACTCCTATATCGAGTAATGGGAGAAATTTGCCTTCGTGGAGCTAACCCGCCTTTGCGTTACATGGAGAGGAAGACCACGAGAATCTCCCACGGTTAGCCTGGCGTCAAGGGGACTCTAACCCATGATCCGTCTACAACTGAGGATATTTCCATGATATTTCACGTCAGCACTATGGTCGGTGCACGCCGGGTGCGGAATTCGTATCAACTGGGATTCGAACTCGGTTCGCCTCATTGGAAGACACACTCTATCCCCTGAGCCATCGCGGCTCCCATATTTAAATTAAAAGGAATTTAAACTTATTTTTTTCTAAAATGTAGCTTCTTATTGCTTCACGATACGTCAAAGCTGTAATAGAAAGAATTTAAGTTATCGCTGATAAAATAAAAAGACAAAATGTAAGCTCATTATTCATTATAGAAAATTACAGGGAATTTTTTTCTTCTTTTTTTAGTGTATTATTAATTTCATTTTTTCTACTAAAAATGAAAAATAAAGCACAAACTTTTTTGAAAACTTTTTTTTAAATTTTTTGAGCAAAAATGAAAAAAAAAAAATTTTTTTTTCCAGGTATAAACGATTATAAAATAAACAGTTTAATAATGTTCATTTAAAAGGGCTATTCACGAGTAAAAGTTATAAATATTAAAGTTCCCAATTTTATAAACAAGCAAGACATTATTTATAAGACTTTATTGAAACTGTAATTCAGAGTCAAACTATAATATTGCACAAGAGAAAAAAAAACACTAAAATAAATAGCCACAAAAAATCATGGTTACATCTAAAAATAAAATAATTAACTTAATAACATAATTTAGATTACAAAAGTATGGAATATGTACTTGCATTAAGAATGTATATTGCAGAATTGTATTGAATGTGTATTGTAGTACTATGTATGATGTTATAGCTCTTGAGTAGCAAATATATAGATATAAGTCAATGCCTTTTTCCTCAGCAATACATAATGTATTTATTTAAAATCGTGTCCTTTTTTATAATAAGATAAAAAGAACAGAAAACAAATCCTAAAAATAATATTTATTGATTTCGTTTATTTAAAATAGTTTACTTAGACAGTCATTTAAATTTAAAATATTTTATTTTAAAAAAATGCTTTTCTACTTAGATTATTTAATATTATTTATGTATAATTGAAAATGCTATACGTTAAATATAAATTATAGTAATATAAGCTGAATCTTTAAATTTAAAATATTAACCTATATGAAAAAATTAGTAGTACAACAGACTAAAAAAATGAAAGGCGAACGAAAGAAACTTTGGAAGTTCAAAAGTTGGTGAGAAACGTGAAGAAATTTTTCTCCCCTTATCTTAAGGAAAGTGAGACCTCCAGTTAAAAGAACAATTTTCGGGGGAGGAAATGAATGGAACCCCTTCAGGCAGAAAAACCAGATGGCCAGATAGTGATGACCAGAGGACAGAGAGATGTGAAAACCATGTGGTGTCCCAGTCTAACTTAGACTAATTATTCTGTAGTGAAATGCTTGTAAATCTTAAATTTTATCAGGGGTTAAAATCTCTTTGAAAAACGTTTTCGGAATTTGCTGAATAGATTTCAAGTAGAGCCCCTTCTATAAATTAGCGTAAATTCTTCCTCAACAGGAGATTTTTACCACCCATGGTGGGAATCACCGCTACTAAAGTGTGAAATACTAAAAATAGGAGGTTCCTCTGATGACTCGCTCTACAAATAATTTAAACCAATGGAATGATTTAATAATGAATACACTCCACTATTTTGAAAAATAAAGGGCAGGCGTTATAAGTAGTTAGGTGCTCATACAAAAAATTCTGCTCGTTTTAGTTAATGTTTCAAAATTTAAGTCAAGAAAATCAAATATTTAAAGTCTTTAGATTTTTATAATCCATTTTGATGCAGCTTCTGCAGGGCTTTTATAGTTGGTTCATATATTTAAGTGTACAACGTGTACTACAAGGATTTTCTTTGATTGTAAGTAATCATTTACTAAATATTTAAATTAATATTATTAAATTAATTAACTACCAAATAATAATTAATTTAAATTAATGCATTATACTTAAATTATTAATTACCGTTATATGCGTTCGTTATATTTTCTAGAAATGATGTCTATATGCAGGGATGTCAACTGCTAAGATTTCTCCGAAATTTTCTATTAAGTGTAGAGAGTTAAAAACTAAACCTTGCAAAATTTTAGATGACATTGGTAAAATTTGAAATTCGTACCACGACGCAACTGGAGTAAAATTGTAATTCATGGAAAATTTCGAATTATTTATACATACGTAGTGGCGGAAAATATAATTTTAAATCAAATTTACATAAATTTTGCTACCACTAGAAAAAAGTTCCCCATTAAGTTGCAAGTTAGCATCTCTGTATGTGTAGATCGAGTGGGACATTTGCTCTCCCTCCTTTTAATGCTATAAATTAAAATTTATAATATTTTTTAGTTTTTATTGTTACTGTTTTATGACAGTACATTTAATATGCACATAGATTTTTTGTATTAATAATTATATATTGTATAATTAAATACTCGTTAATGCATTATAATTATAAATAATATGTAATAAAAAAAACAACTAATGTTAAAATTTCTAATGGGAATGTATTTTTTTAATTTTCCTGAAAAATAATTGCGATAAGTAAGTAATTTTGTGTTTATTACGTAACGTTCATCAAATAGTTTTCAACAACCGATAAACGTTTTTCTTTCTATTCATAAATAGATTTTGAGTTTAACCACTTGTTTTTTTTTCCTTCTTTTCTTTAAATGATTATATTAAGGAACAATGCTTTAAGTGTAAGTTTCAATAATCCTTTTACTTACAAATTGATTTTTTTTAATTTATAAAGACAGGTTTGTTTTGTACTTTTAAATTACATTTATTTAATATTTATCAACCTTTCTTCGAGTTATGGAACACGCTTCCATAGCATCTCGGGTGAAAAATTTTGTAATCTTTCTTTCCCCTGTATCTTTTATTTTATTTCAGATTACAATTTTCTTCCCTTTTCAAGAAAAAAAAAATTTGATTAAATAATTATTTTTTTTTAATTTTATAAGTCTTTCACAATACACATCACTTACATTATGTTTATATCACTACATATTATATTACTTGAAAAAAAATCAATAAAGTAACAATCACAATAATTATTTTTCATTAAATAATTATCTTTATTTTAAGAATATAAAAAAAAACAATAAGCATTTTATGTATTGAAAAATAAGAGCTTGTTTAATAATGAAGTATACGCATTCTTATAATGTATTTTCATAAAGATACAAAAAAAGCCCTCTTTTCCTCAAATATTCCAATCATTTATATTTCTCTTCTTCCTAAAAAGCAAATTTTAAAACTAATTAATTTTGATTATTTTTTAAAAAAAAGTTTTTCCCCTGTTCTACAGGTTGGTCTAAATTCATGTTGTTTGAATATGGTGTTAGGATTCCTGAGAAATAGAATTGAAAAAAAAGTCGGATATTTAAAATTTGATTTCTTAGAAACTATTTGATCAATTTCGCTAAAATATATTATTTTTTAAAACAATGTAAAAAATGTACATCTTACAATTGAATTTTTTTACGAATATTACAAACAAAATAATAAATATTTACGAAAATTTATCTTTTAACAAAGGACCTTTATAATTATGGGAAAAAGTTTTTAAAATTTGATTGAAAAGCTCTCGAGCTACTTCTGATATTGTGGCTACCCCCAATACTTAGGGGTACAGAAATCCAAATCAGTCAAAAAATTGGCATGTTTATTCAGAGAAAGTACGTTTTAGTGTCTGATTTCGTAGCTTGAAATATTGTCCCTGCACTTATTAATTAGCATATTTTAAGTCACCTCCTTGAACCATTGATATGAGAAGAACGTGAAGATCTGATTATTATATCAAAAGTTATCAGGGTAGTCCGTTTATTTATTTATTTTTTTGCGCGTCGAACGTCTGCAAACTTATGATTCAAATCTGTTTAATTTTTTTCTGCTTTTTCTCTAATTTGTTCCATTCTGATGCGAAGAGAATTTTTCATAAATTGATTTTTTTGGGTCTATTTCTTAACTTTTTGCCTTTTTTTTTCACTGTTAAAAAATCAATTATTTCTAGATATTCTTAAACTAAGACGTCAACTTCCTCTAATTTATTTCTCATTAAAGAATGTATTATTGTCGCTATTTTGTCTAGAGTTCTGTATTAATTACTATATGTATATTTTTTCTTATTATCGGTTATTATATAATGTTTGTAAAACTTAATTATATTAAGACCATCGGTTTTTTGTAAATAAAAAGCTAACGAAGTTATAAAATTTGATTGTAGCTATAAATCGTAATTATTTACACTGTGATCTTTAATGAATTTATTATATTGTGATGATTTTATTGTTTTGGTATTAGCAAATCATGATTATTTTTAAAAACAATTAATTTTATTCAGTTTAAATTTTGAAAATAATGGGTAATCATCTGGTTATGTTATAGTTCTTCTTTAACTCAGAGACATTTGTTGTGCGTGCGTATTTTTGTTACCTAATTGTATTTGTTGCTTAATTAAGCAAATTGTTAGAATTGTTATTGACAGTTGAAGAAACGCAAGAGAAACTTCTTTAAATATGATAAAGCAGACTTTTTTTTATTTCTAACTAATGCTGATTTCGAACACACGTGAATGCATTACAATTAAAAAGAGATAATTTTATTGTTTTAGTTAATTTTTATTTATTTATTAATCTATTAAAAAAAATTGTATTGCAATCTTTTTGGAAAATTTTATAAACGTTATTGAACAACCGATCCAATTGTTTGAGTTTGCGACTGCTGATGTTCAACTTCGTAGCCTTGTAATTTTGAACCCGATTCAGAAGTCAAGGGAACTCCTGTATCAAGCACTTTGGAGAAATTTGCCTTCGCGGAGGACATTTTTGATTGAACTAATCCGCATTTGTGTTACATGGAGAGGAGGATCATGAAAGCCTCCCGCGGTTAGTCTGACGCAAGGGTAACCAATGATCCGTCAATGAGGATACTTTACGTCAGCACCGTGGTAGGTGCGAGCCGGATACGGAAATCGAGTCGAGCAGTCAAGGCTGGGAATCGAACCTGGCTCACCTCGTTGTAAGGTGAATGCTCTATCCCCTGAGTCACCACGACTCTTTTTACATCAATATTGCTAAAAGGCTTAAATACTTCACACAATGCTTTTCTTTCATATCGCACAAAAAAAAGAGATTATAAATATTTTAGGAAGGGCGCCAGTGCGAGATTTGCCATAGGCGCTTCCTTCCATAGATACGCCTCTGATCAGGAATGAAGGAAATAAATGAATGCAAAGCTTAAAAGAAACAAAATTTTTCTAAAAACAGTAGTCGAACGGAATACAATGATGTTTGAAAAAAGTTGCATTAAAGTTAACAAAAAAATATTTAAAGTAAGTCGATCTCCAGTGTGAAAACCTCCCCCCTCGCCACCCTTCTGAAATATGACAAGGGAAGGGACACTAATGAATTCACTGTCTGAATCGTATTTTATTGTCTTTATCTTTAATTACTTTAACTTATTTTCAAATCATATTAATCGTTTCATATTTAAATTAAATCAATAAGTTTATCTTTATAAAAGCGAGCATAAAATATTTTATTCTTTTTTTATCGATCAATGTAACGGTTAACCTTCTATTTCAATACTAATGTAGACTCATTAATTCACTGCCGCGCCTAATCGAAAACAAAAGTCTATTCATAACTCTTTATTATTAATTTCTTCCCTCAAATATGTTTCAGTTACATAGTTATTATAATTCCCACAGTTTTGTTGGCTACTCGTGATCACCAAAGTATTTTCAAACCCAATATTGAATTATGCGGAGTTGGCTTTGTTTTGGCTATGTTATATTTTGATAATTCGCCAATTTTGGATCTCCTATCATTGCTTCTCCTGAGTCCTCCGTTGAGAACAAATGTACTAGTATTTTTTTTTTATTATATACTTTCAATTTCAAATTTGTGGCAACTGGGGTTGTCCTTGCGGGCCTCCCAGTCCCATCCGTAAAATATTCATTGATGCTAACATAAACTCTCGATGTGGGAGAGTGTATTGTATTGATCCCTTAGGGGGATTTTCTTTTCTTTGTGATTTGGATATGGCCTGACCTTATTAATATGACTATGCAAAATTTATTTAACTGGAAGTCTTATTGATAAAATATAATTTTATCTCTTGAACTCTACAAATAATAAAAAAAAAGTTTTGTATTAATTATCCGGTTTTCATCTTCAACCGTCAAATTTCGTTATCCTGTTTTCATCACTATCTTCAATAGGTCAATTATATCTTACAAATTCAATTCATCTGATATCTGGATACAATTGATCTGGTCAATTATATCTGAATTTTTGTCTTAATAGGCCCAGTGACTTTTTCAATCTATTTCTTTCTATTTATTTGTATATTTTACCTCTATTCTTACAACATTGCTCATTATTTAAAGTCGTCGACAAAGGCAAAACTTCTCTCAGGAGTTGCCTTGTCTTCTGGATTGGGTTCAAAATTACAAGGCTACGGAGTTAAACACTAGTAGTCGTAAACCCGAAAATTGGGTCGGCTGTTCAACGACGGTTATAAAATAAAATATAAAACATTGTTTATTATAAGTATTTTTAACAATATTATAAATGTTTTTAATAATATTAAAAGTTTTTTTTTTTTTTTTAAATTTGATATGATAAAATGAAAATGTTATTTAATATCCCTAAGAAAAGAGAAGAATTTTGTTAGACCTAAAATGTAAAGGCCTTTTTCACTTTCTAAATAAATGGGACATTTTACGTGATAGAAATTTGTCGTTCAGTGTCGGAAAAAAATTAAGATTTCTCCTCTTGCCCTACAGTAGATTGATGGTATAAGATCGTAGTTCTCAGTAGATCACCGAAATCAAGCATCGCGGTCAGTAAGCTGGTGGATGACCACATTGATCAACCTGAGAAGGGGCCGAGAGTGTACGATATCGGTCTTCATTAAACCGTTCTATTGTAAAGTGCTTGACTTCGCTCTCATATCATCTCGCTTTTGAAGGGGGTCAAATTTTAATATATCAAATTTTTGTTTCATTCTTATAACTTTTTATTTTTGTACCTGTTAGGTTGTATATGTGGAAAAATATTCAAAATTTCTATTGGTAATGAATTTTACCTCCTCCACTAGAATATAACTATTGTCATTCGGTACAAAGTTCCAGTTGAAATTTCGAACAATATAGCTGGTCGGAATATGACTGAAATTTCGATTGACGGTAAATTCAATTTGGTGGTAAAATGAAAATTTTTTTTCTTCTTTTCTACTGGCCTAGAAATTTATTGTAATTTGCAATGACATCGGGTACGGTGCTTTAATTAGGTAAAAAGTGGTCGAAATTGTGATTGCCCACTCACAAATAGAAAGGGGAGTTATTAGTATGTAATAATAAGAGATTATTTATGCTTAAACAATTTAGAAAAAATCAATAAAATTACTATTTATGCTTAAACAATTTAGAAAAAATCAATAAAATTACTATTTATGCTTGTCTTAATAATTATTTTGTCAGCTGTAATTTTATAATATTTAAAGATTTTTCTCATGTGTGATTTATATATATAACGGTTGAAAATAATTAAATAGCCCCTTAAATTACTAAGTATGATGAAAAAATTTTTTAATTAACACTTTGCCCACCGATCGCGGACATATTTCTGTTTTTCAATAGTTAATTAATGCTGTAAAAAATTGCTCAGTGGCTACCTTACACTCAGTTCGTTCGGTCGGCGAAGTGTTAATGGATGGAAATAAATCGCCGGTAAAAAAAAAAAAAATTATCAGTTTTTTTTTAATTTCGCAAGTTTCAACAGAACATTTTTATTCTAAATAATTTACTTATTACTTAAAATTTAATTTATTAACTTTATGAAAAAAAAGATTATGCTTTAAAAAAAAAAGTAGGTATAAAAATTAAAAATTTTTAATAAACTATTCGAAATTTTTTGTGTTCGTCAACAGGCATAACATAATAAATATACATTAATAAATTATTAAATATAAATTTTTTCATCAAGTTTTTTAATAAACTAAATTTGGAATTTTATTTAATACAGTGCAGTTCGTTAAAGCAGCAAAACCCATTCATTCCAATAAATTCGCGCGCAAATGCTGTTCCATGTTTTATCGATTAAATTGGCGAGAATTTAATGATGGCGACGAATAAATCGTCCCAACCAACTGTAGAGCCCCGGTGACAGGTAGCGTCTTTGTTCTTTGCTTGCTCGGAGTGTTTTATAAGATTTCTTCCTCTTAATTTTTCGCTGAACTCCGCACAAACATTTTTAATTATCCAATAGTGCTTGTCTTAAAAAATGCATCGTAGTCGCCGAGATGACCGTCCCAGCAGAGATTATAAAGGAAAACGAACTGCGACCAGTAGTTCTTCATGTAGCTCATCGCCACCATCTGACTCTAGCGATCAAGATCTTCCTCAAAGTTTTGGAAAGGTTCAGTGTTACTTTTATAATAACTTCATTCTAAGAAATATATTACTAATTCATATTTGATGTAATCCCCCAATGATTATTGAAAATCAAAGTAATAGTTCTGATTAAGAAAATTTGCAAGTTTAAAATCTATTTGGCGATTGTAGTTGGCGAGACAGATCACGATACGGAAATATCCCCCTAAAGACTTTTGATTTGAATTACGAATGTAAATGGAAAGGAAAATGAAGAAGCAATCTGCCATTCATTTCTTATTTTAGCAAAATAATATCTGAATTAATTAGCTGTCTCGTTTTACAAAATAAGGCTAAGAAATTTTTTTATGGTATGTCCTATTTATTGACTGGGGTTTCTTTTCCTACCTATACCTTCTTTTTTTTTTTTTTTTTTTTTTTTGGATTAAATTTCAAATGAATACCTATTTTTTTTATTATTTGTATATCATTTTCTAATGGTGATATCACCTACTATTACCACTATATTAAATTGTTTAGCTTCATATTACGACTTAGTTATTATTGAGACAAATTATTTGAATTTTATTTAGAAAGGTATAGAATCCGATTGGATTAAATATAAAACTTTCTTTCAGAAATATTTTGCTTAATTATAGATTATTATTTACAGTTCTTAGACTGATTGTTCTAAAGGGAACTAGTATATTATAAGTGATTTTAGTTTTTAGTTCTTTAAATAATGAAATTTTTCTTCAAACCCAAATTTCTAACATAAAATAGCAGGGGTCTGTCTAGGTTTTTGTGAAAAGTACCTATTTTGTGAAAATTTAGACATTATTTGTGAAAAATTATATTAAAAAATCAACACAAAAACATGGTTAAAATATAGATTTGTCGTTTCTTAAGGGATACAAAAAAAAAATTTTAAGAAATTTTTTTTTTTGTGATTCCTAAAGTTAAATTTGTGAAACTACCGTTTTGCCTAAAATTGAATTTGTGAAGGTACCGCTAAACGGTAGTAAATTCGGCCCTGAATAGGGTTAACATAAATTCAGCCCCAAACATTTAGAGAAAGGACGTAACTGCACCCATTTATTCGACGGATAAAACTTTTATTGTTATTTTTACAGGTTATCTGCGCACTTGGAAAGTCATGAATTGTCATGATTTTAACTATTTTTTTTAAAAAAAATCATGGAAAGTCATGAATTTAGTTGCCGAAAAATCTAATTTTTAAAATGGAATCCCCCCCCCCAATTTCATGGTGTTCCGAATATCTGAATTTGTAACAAAATCCCTACTCACAATCATATTTTATTAAAATATAAAATGTTTTTATCGTGTTCTTTAAAAACTATGTTCTTTCAAATATCGAAAGAAAGAACATCATTTCTAGAGCGAAATATGTTTTAAACTTCTCTGGTTTCAATTTTTTTTATTTTATCAATTTAAAATTCTAGCTGAAGCAAACCAGTCATTTGGCGAATTTTTTTTTTTTTAATTACGAAATGAGAACAGAAAAATTTGCAGGAGTATTTCTTTCCTTTCCGATGAACAAGAAAAGTATCTTTAGAATATAATTCTGCGGGAAAAAAGAAAAAAAATTTATTTGCTTTTGTATTTTTTTCAGCGTTTTCATTGCTTCAACTCTTTCTTTACTCTGTTTTTTAAATCATGATGCGTAGCGTTTTTAAAAAGTGCTTAAAGATGCTTACTTTCATTATTTAAAAGCCCTTATAGGTGCTTTTTTCATTGGGTGTTTTTAAAAAGTGCTTAATGTGATTGTGATGAATGAGATTTTTTTCGTTACCATGGTGATTTTCGCCACGTATTATGCAAAAGCGTGCTTTTCACATTGTTCTATTCAACGTTTTCACAATTCATTTCGGCGTACCATCAGTCCTTAGCGTATGAAAGCCCCAATTATTCTACATGTTTGATGAAATACTTGCGAGTCCGTATGTGCGTCTATTGGGCTTCGTTCGGTGAGATTATTGCCTTCTCATGTGCAACTCTGCTGCATTTTGCAAGATAATCTCAATTTCAGACCCTCTGATATCGAACCGAAAAATCTCTCGATCTTTTTATAACGGCTAATATAATCAAGAAAAGAGTTCTTTGTCAGAAACTAGTTATTTCATCATGATCATCTAAAGTCTTTGAAAATTATTTTGCATTTTGTTGATGTATATAGTGCTTGAAAGGTACTTATTTTTTGTTGAAAGATTTGTCTACGCACCCTGTAAATTTAAAATCTATCAATATGAAGATGCAGAATATAACAGTTTTGGTTAAACTTATTATTTCAATTAATGTTATAATGCTTTTTTAAATTTATTGTTGTGTTTTTGTCGGAGCAAATAGTAACTTTGTTAAGTCTTAACAAATCATGGATTTGAAAATCTAAAATGTAGCAGATGCCCTGTTTTTATTGTTATGAATTAAATTTTTTATGTGGAAAATATTTGGCTTAAGCAAAATATTTGATGGAAAAAAAAGTTCCGAAACAATATAATAATGAAGTTATAGATATCCATATTTTGTTGCAAATGATAGATATTTTGTCTTGTGATAAATGACATTTATTGTACGCAAAAAAAAAAACGGACCACCCTGAATAACTTTTGATTTGATGATCGAATTTTCATGTTCTAAGAATTAATCTTAGTGGTTCGATGGGTTGACCTCAAATATGCTAATTAATAAGTGCAGACGACGTTTTAAGTTACGAAATCAGACACAAAAACGTACTTCTCCATATAAACATATCTTACTTTTGACGACCTACTTGGATTCCTGACCCCCAAAATATAGGGGTAGCCGCAATCTCGGAAATATGATCCCAATAGTTTATTTATTGGAGTGCTCTTAAGTTTGGACTACTTAAAGTTAATTTTGCTGTTTACATATTTCGCTATGTCTTGAGAACTTAAGCAAATTGAAAAAGTTATACAATCAATTATTAAATTCGTATATCCAAAGATAATTACATGCAAAAAATAACTTTTAGTAAATATTATTTTATTTAAGAATCATCGAACAAATTTTGAATTGTAAGGTACATAAATTTAACAAGGTAAAATACAAAAATAGAGCAAAATCGATTGAATAGTCCCTGAGAAATTGAATTTCAAAATATTCAGATACTTAAAGAAAGAGAAAAGTCAATTGACAATTTTACATTATGAAATGCTTAAGGTGGTGAATTCAGGGTTACGTTTATTTACTTTTAGCATGTGTAGTATCAAATCTTATAAAGTGGAGTTAAGTAATTTTACATATACTTATTGGTTTCTCTCATCTGGTTTTTAAAATGATGGATTCCAATTAATAATTCATTAATCACGTCATGGAATTTTAAAATTATAAATTGAGGGATCATCTTCTAAATTACTTAGGTACAAAAATAATGAGCTGCGCATTAAACACGTTTTCGTTTCGATATTATTCAAATCCTTTAAATTAAATAATCCTAAGAAACTTAAGCGGAAATATGTACTTAACACAACTAAAAACTTCATTGACTTCAAAATAAATTATGGTAATGAAAGTGGATGTGTTTCAAGCGCTTAAAAATAGCGGCCCATTCTCTAAACTTGTCAAACGTGAATGTGGAAAACAAAAATTGATCTGAAACATTTAAGATGTCAACGAAAAATGGAAAAAAAGGTGAAAAACAAAACTAGAGGAAAAACGAGACCGTAGACGTGAGTGAAACAGAAAAATTAAAATATAAAAAAACCGTTGACCGATTTTTTAATTACAATATTTCATGCAAAAAAAAAATTCATAGCATACCTTTTTATTCTCAATTTCTCTTTCACATGCCTTAAATCATTTCTTATACATGTTTTTAAAAAATTTCAAATACCGGAAAAATATTCATTTTACAAAATTTTATACTATTATAAAATCTATGCTGTATTAAAATGTCAACGAATTTTTTAAAACCATACTTCAGCATCATTATATCAATAAAACATTATTATATGTACTGCTATTATGAAATAAATGTATCAAGGTAATTCGAGTCTTATTACTGAGAACCAAAAATCAAATTCTAATAAGTTTTATCACAAGCTACATTTTAAAAACTAATCAAAAATTAGAATTTTCTTAATTTTGTAAAAATGAACAATTACATTAAAAGCTAAAGTTAATACATATGCTGTTCTAAAATAACTTTTAATTTTACAAAGTCTTGTTGAATAATATTCCAATATTTAAATGCCCCACAAATATCAACACTCCTGAGGCTCTAAGCATTCCTGCTTCCTTTAAAAACGCAGAGCACTTATCTACCTGAAAAAAGAATACATCTCAACGACATATTTCTTTCTCCTAAGAAAAAAAAAAGGGGGGGGGGGACTTATGTGTGGGAGGGAGAAGGAGAGAACCTACTATCATTGCTCTATATCAGTGTTCCCCAACCCCCGGTCCACTGACTACCGGTCGTGGATCAAATGGTACCGGACCGCCCATTTCATTGAAACTAAATTTAAATTCCTAGGTTTATACCCCAAATTAAAAATATCTGTGTTCCATTAAAATTTTATTTATTTAAAAAAAGCGTCCCCCGGAGGTAGTGACATAAATTTTTTAATGTTTGTAATCAGGGGTCTGTTTAGAAGAAATTTGGGTCCGTTAACGGACCCTTCACAAAATATCTTTCCATAAAAACGGACCCTTCACAAAATGATTTTTCTTTTAATCGGACCCTTCACAAATTTGTTTATCTTCATTATTGTTTTGTTAATCGAATAAATCCTTTCCAGGGGGGAAAACAAGAAAGATGGATGAAAACGAATTAAGTTTCGTCTTCGGCAGACGATTCTTCCATTATTCGTCCGAAATGAATATTCTGCGTTCAGCAGTATAGGCTAAATACCAAATATTTGCATGTTGCATCATCTCTAATTTAGAAGCTGCAATCGCTGTTTATTTTTGAAAATTTAATTTTTTTATTATAATTTTACAGTGCTGAGCATAATCTTGTATGTCTTTACAATTTAAAAACTCCTTGAAAAAGTTTTTTGCAATAACCGGACCCTATTTTCATAAAAGCGGACCCTGGTTGAAAGAATGTGAGTAATTTTTTCCCAATTTCACGAAAAACGGACCTTTCACAAAATGTCTGGACAGACCCCTGGTAATGTATCATTGTCTCCGATTATCCCCAGATGGAACCGTCTCATTGCAAAGAAACAATCTCAGGATTCTTATTGATTTAACGTTCTAGAAAGTTAAAATGTTAAATCACTTTATATTTATTTTTTATTGTAACTGTATTTTATTTTAAAGGCATGTTTAAATACAATTAAATTAAAATTAATAAATCAAAATTATCTAAAATATAAACAATCAACGTCCCTTCCCCCCAGCATGCCGCGGTAAAATTATCAAACGTTAACAGGTTCGCGGTGATAAAAAGGTTGGGGAACACTACTCTATATGATAGAAACAGATTCCATCTCTCCGTAAATTCTTTTCAGGCGAAATCTTATTTTTACTAAGCTATTAAAGTTCTGCTATTGTTTATAAACAAGTTTTTTATTTTAGGTCTTTGAAACAACCAAGGATGATGATGATGATGATAATACCAATGTGCTTCAAAGAATGTCAAAGAAGTTCGTCGGTACTCCATTGGGTGCTCTAACTAAGTGTCTGGAGAATAGAAAGATTAAGGTACTTATTCTCTCATTTATCCCTTTATTCTTTCATATATCTCAATTTTGAAAGAAAATAATTTATTAAAGTGCTTTTGGAATTGAAGTTACATAAAAAATTATCTCAGTTTATTACATAAAACTAATATTACTTTTAAGACTATTTTTCCTTGGTGTAAAAATGGGTGTAATTTGTTAAATTTTAAATACTGTATTTTTGAACTTGTATGCTTATAAATATAAAAGTTGTGAAATCAGTAGCAGTAACTACCGATGAAAAGAAATCGACGACGAAATCACGCGAATCGGACTCTTCAAAAAGGGATTACTCAAATGCGTGTTTCATTTCGAGATTTAGTTGTTGTGATAAATAATATCGTATTAAAAATATTGGATTTTTAAAAAAGTGGAGATCAACACCAATAACAGCCAAAATATGGATAGAATCATTGCGTTGAATGCGCGATTCGAATTTCCCATATTGTCTGAAATGTAAAACCATGTGAAAATTAATAACTGCCTTAATACAATCGAAACACAACATGAATTTATGATACTATCGGCGTAAATTGAGCGCGTCAAAAAGTGATTAGTTAAATGCGCGATTCAAATTATGATCGTGTAAAATAATATCAACTGAGACATAACCGGAATTTTAAAAACCACGTGGAAATCGGTTGCACCAGTAATAACTGAGGATTGTTAAATATCCTCAGTGGTAGACGGATCATGGGTTAGAGTCCCATACCTGCCAACTTTTAATCCCTTTCATTTTTCCCAGTGGTATTAAAATGGAATTAAAACTTCAATTTTAAGCAAACAAATATGTTGTATTTGCGATAACTTCAGATGGCAACCATGATAGTAACGCACATTAATATATGTGCTTAATTTTTGTAAGAATAGTGGTGATCAAAATCATTTAAAAATTAAGTTTATAAAAGAAAAAATAGTATATATTTACTACCACTTTAAATATGAAAATAAAATCTTCCGGAAAACCCGGAAGAGTTGGCAGGTATGGAGTCCCCTTACTGTTAGGCTAACCGTGGGAGGTTCTCGTGGTCTTCCTCTCCATGTAACGCAAATGCGGGTTAGTTCCATCAAAAAGTCCACCACGAAGGCAAATTTCTCCCAATACTTGATCCAGGAGTGCCCTTGTCTTCTGGATTGGGTTCAAAATTACAAGGCTACGGAGTTGAACATTAGTAGTCGTAATCCCAAAAATTGGGTCGGCTGTTCAATGACGGTTATAAAATAAAATAACTGAGGATTAATTTATTTTCTTAATATCACGAGAATAGTAGTAATAATTAGGGATGTAACAATATTCGGCCCTTTTCGCCGAATGTTCGGCTAAGTATTATTTGGATATTTTGATAAAGTTTTTTTTTTTTGGAGAAAATTTAATGGATTTAAACAAAGAATAATCTAAAATCGAATTTTTTACTATTTACTGTAGGAAATAGTTTTTACACATATTTGTTAAGTTCTGAAACTTGTTAATTTATGTTCTGAAAAACACCTGGAAAAGCGAAATTTGAAGAATGGAAACCAGATCACTTTATACTGAAACATGAGTTCTGCAATGCTTTTTTTCTTTTTTAATTATATTCAGTCAAGTCAATTTCCTCAAATTTTTTTTTCAACAATTAATGTTGTAAAAATTTGTAAGTATTTTTTCATTTATTTTTGTTTTTCTGTTATAACTAAGCGAAGCATGTTAACGGTGCGTTTCTAATACACTTTTTTTCTTTTATCGTCTCTTTTTTCTTGTAAGTAAAACAAATAACTGATTCTCAACGTTTAAGATATATTTCAGAACTAAGAAAAAATTTTTTATTAACTTTTCTTTTTATCAGAATATTTATTATGACAGCATTATTTCAAGAGCGTTTCTAATGAACATTATTTTTTTATGGTTGCGTTTTTTAAAAAAAATAAAGCAGTGCGAAAATTTTCGTGTTAAATCTCTTGTTTAATTAAGAACGATTTTTATTTTGTTTTCTACCTAGCTTTTTCCTTTTCAAAAAACTTAAAAATTTTATTATGACGCAGCAATTAAAAAGGTTTATATTAAACTTTAATCTTCACTTTTTCTTGAAAATACGGTTATTGGAAAACTGAATTGTTTAGCTTCAAAATTAAAGTCAGTTTTTTTTTATCTTAAATATTTTTAATTATATTATCTTAAAGATTTCCATTAAAGTTTTTTTCCTTTTACCCCATATTAATAGACAGATAAGATTTGTTAATTTTTCAATTATGATTCAATTTATTTCTATATAAAAATAATATTTTATTAATAATTTTTTAAAAAAAATTGCTGTTTAAAAATTTTACTATGCGATATTCGGCATAAAAATATTGTACGTAGCATAAAAATATTGGATATACGTAGCATAAGAATATTGGATCGATTTTATTTCAATCAAACTGAAAAAAAAAAGAGAGACAAATGATGTACCGCATTGATTAATTATTTCTTTTGCTACAAATCTGAATTAGTAACAAAATCTCCACTCACAGTCATATTTTATTAAAATATAAAACATGGCGTCGTTCTTTAAAATAAAAAATGAAAGAAGGAACATAATTTCTAGAGCAAACTATCATTTAAACTTAAATGATTTCCGATTTTTTTTTAATCTATGTATCTATAAATTATATATATTTATATTATCTACTTGAAATGAAATTCCAGCTGAAGCTATTGATTGTCGAATTATTTATTTATTTTATTCTCAAATGAGAATAAAAAAATCAGGAGCATTTCTTTCCCCTCAGAATACTGAGAAAGGCATCTTTTGAATGTAATTCTACAGAAAAAAATTTTGAAAATACCTGCAGAAAACAGATTATAAGTGCAACTAGGGAACATATATGTGAAATGTGAATATAACTAATGTAACTTAAATGATGAATACTAAATATAGTTAATGCAATTCATATGTAATTATGTTCTTTATTTGTACTTTGTAAGATCATATTCGTAACAATATGTGTACGGTCCCGTGATAGCTCAATAGTTAAGATTGAAGGTAATGCTACTGTATGTAATAATTAATAAATATTTATTCAACAAATGTAATTAATTAGTTCATGCATGAACTTGCATTAGAGAGCGACCATACGCTCTTTACAATTTAATCAACAAGCACAAGAGTGAATAGTTCAAAGGGTTACATTACGATGATAGATGGCTGGCGCCATACAATCTCGCCAAACGGTAATTCAACACCAAACAATATGTTTTGTAAATATCAACAATATAAATGCCGATATTCAAATAAAGAAAAATACACTCTATAACAAAAAAATCGACGCACGAAGAAGGAGTTGTCCGATTGAAACGAAAATTGGTGGAGAGGTAGACAATGTACAGAATAGTAAATGATTAAAATTTCAGAACAATCGGATAATTTATTGCAGAGTTACAGTAACAAGTTCAATAAGGTGTTGACCCGCCTCTAGCCTGGATACAAGCAGCCACACGGCGTGGCATAGACCGATAAAGCTCCCGGATGTTCTCTTGCGGTATTTCCTGCCATATTCGATCCAATTGTCGAACGAGGTCATCAACATTCCGTGCCAGATGCAATCGCCTTCCCATCAATATCCCAGACATGATCGATGGGAGAGAGATCTGGTGATCTGGCAGGCCAAGGAAGAGTTTGATAAGCTTGCAGACAGTTCATAGCAACACATGCCGTATGTGGTCTGGCATTGTCCTGCTGAAAAACAAGCCCAGGGAGCTGCAAAAGGAACGGTAGCAAAACAGGTCTTAGGATGTCGTCGACGTACCGCTGTGCAGTAAGTGTACCTCTAATGACGACCAAAGGGGTCTGGTTGTCAAAGGAAATGGCACCCCAGACCATAATGCCTTGTTCAGGGCCGGTGTGGCGTGCAATAGTGAAGGCAGGATCCCCCCTCTGCCCTGTGCGTCTCCAAACACGTCATCGATGATCGTCAGGACACAGTTGGAAGCGGGATTCGTCGCTAAAGACTATACATCCCCAGTCGGCATCATTCCAGCCTGATCGAGCCAAAACATTCATGCATACGAAATTTCAAAGCAATCGGATGATGATTTGCTTCTTGGTGCGTCGATTTTTTTTGTTATAAAGTGTAAATAACCATCGACACTCGTTAAGTGTTGTGGATTCGTTTAGTGCGATGAACAAAGCATGATGTGAGACAATTTTAAACCGCGTAAGGGTGCAACAACTTTAAATAGTTTGTGTTAACAACTACAAAGTTAAACAACTATAAACTCCTACATTTCAGTAGCTCTCACCTTTTTTTTTTTTTTTTTTTTTTTTTTTTTTTTGTCTCGTGCATTCTTTTTACTGGTGCCTCTAACAACAACAGTACTTCATTAAGCCTTTAGAAACTCATACAAAAAGATATCTAAAGGTCAATTGGAAGTTAAAATTAATATTTTAAATAGCATTTTATAGAAAGCTAAAATATCTTTATCATGGTTGCTATATTACCCGGCTTTACTAGGATTTGGGATGCCTGATAGAGAGCACTATTTATTTAGTATAATGGACTAATTAAAAAAACGTTTAAATCACTCATTTGTTTGTTCAACTGAAAGCATTTGAAAATGTGTTATTCTTTAATTTAAAATCATAATTGCTAAACATACTAGTAGGATCAAATATTAAGTTCTAAAAGATTTTTTGGAAATAAGAACACTTGGAAAAAGTACGATACGAATCCAGCTTTAGCAGGTACGCCTAAAAGATTATTTAAAAAAAAAATATTCAAATCTAAATAACTTGATCTAATAAATGATCAATGTGCTTGCTAATAGAAAGATGGAGTATCTTAAGTTTTAAAACATGAGTTACGCTTAGTCGTCCTACAACCAATCTATCTACATGTTCACTCAACTGTCACCTCCCAAGCTGTGGTGAACATAACTTTCTCCGAAAGAATATAGAAAGAATAATCTAATTTATATTCCGTGAAATCCAAATTGATTCAATTGGATTCATCTTTTAGAATAACCCTGTAATTTGTTCAAAAGCTTCTGATGGTTCTAAGTCCCCATCAAGATATTGCGAGTAATGTTCGATTAACTTTGTTTTATTTAAAAGCTTATTAATTTTGGTTCAAACAGTTACTAACATGTAATTTTTGCTTACAATTTATTGTTATCTATATAAACATTTTTTTATGTGATTAAGAGTTCCCAGTAGAAAAGGTCATGTTTTAAAAAAGATAACTGATTTTATTAAACTATTAATATCATCTATTTTTTTTTTTAAAAAAATAGGTGTGGACAAGAAATTTCGAAAAAGTAAGAGGCATCTGCACTGGATATGTTGTTGCATTCGACAAACATTGGAACCTCGTAATGGAAGACGTGGATGAAGCTTATTTCAAAAAAACGAAATCGAAAACTCCGTTCCTGTGCAATATGCGTGATGGAGAACGCTTTTCCGAAATACCGAAAAATATTCCCAAGAAAAAAACTCAAGGAAATGCTCCTTCTGATGACACCGGTGCAAAGATTGATACAGTTATTACCGCTGGCAAGAAGAAAAAGATACTCAACAAGAGGAAAAAAGGCAAAGAAATCTTGGCGAAGCGACATATCGAGAAAATATTCATTAAGGGTGATAGTATCGTTATGGTCGCTGTAATGGATTGATAATAGATATCCTGTTAATTGATACATTTGTACACGATTTTGTATCACTATAATTTTTTTCTCTAAAGTTATGTATTAAACTTTTTCTCTAAATGTGTGTAAATCTGTTCAAATAAATCATTTCTTTTCATCATTTTTTTTTTTAATGATAAACACATATACATTTGTCTTCTAATACCATAGCTGCAACTCGACTGAATTTTCCCGTAGACATGATAAGATAGATTTTTTTTACTCTATTCATTGTTTGCTTGAGTATTTACATACTTACTAAATAATGAAATAAGCCCAATTTGAAATAATCAGATTAAAAAAAAAAAAAAATTTCTTCAGAATTCTAAAATTTCCTTTTTTCTCAACCCTCTCATTTAAAAAAAAATGATGAATGAAAAAATACATTAACAATCTACATATGAATAAAAAAAATAATTTAAACAATCTATATCCAAGTTAATTTAATGTTGATCAATTGGAAATTCATATGTTTTAAGTATTACGCATGCCGTTTACATTATTTCGTAAAATTTGGATATTGCATGTTGGTACTTTTATTATCTGAAATCAAATATAACTGTTAATTATGTATGTACATATTGTACATTGCTGCTTATAATTGTATCTTTTAAACTGAATTCGATAATTATCGCCTTTCCTTTCAGGACTGTTTTTTTTATATAATCTGTCTTAAGTTTCAAATTTTTTATGAAAAGGGTCTAAAAAATTATAAAATATTTTGATTTCGAAATTATTGTTTCTTAAAAAGATCTTTATTATTATTATTATTTATAGATAATGTCAAAAATGATTTTTCCTACAGGAAAGTTTCTCAGCATCCAGTATTTATCTAAAAAATGATAAATATTTCGTGCTGCATTACGTGAAAGAAGATTACCATGTACAAATGCATACAAATATCTCTTTCACTAGTTTTACATTGAAAGAAGATTTTTGAAGCATACATAAAAGAAGTCCTACGTTTGGGAAGTTATTTAAAATTGCATAAAAAAAGTTAAACACCTATATTTATTTGGGCAATTGTGATAAAATATTTAAAAAATTGTAAACTATATTCACGAACCTTTTAACCAGGGGTCTGTCCAGACATTTTGTGAAAGGTCCGTTTTTCGTGAAAGTGTGAAAAAATTACTCACATTCTTTCAACCAGGGTCCGCTTTTATGAATTTGTGCAAATAGGGTCCGTTATTGCAAAAAAAAAAATTTTTCAAGGAGTTTTTAAATTTTATAGACATACAAGATTATGCTCAACACTGTAAAATTGTAATTAAAAAAATTACGTTTTAAAAAATAAACAACAATTGCTCCTTCTAAATTAGAGATGTAACATACAAACATTTGGTATTTAGCCTATACTGCTGAACGCAGAATATTCATTTCGGACGAATAATGGAAGAATCGTCTGCCGAAGACAAAACTTAATTCGTTTACATCCATCTTTCTTGTTTTCTGCCCTGGAAAGGGTTTATTCGATTAACAAAATAATAATGAAGATAAACAAATTTGTGAAGGGTCCGATTAAAAAAAAATCATTTTGTGAAGGGTCCGATTAAAAAAAAATCATTTTGTGAAGGGTCCGTTTTTAAGTTAAAATATTTTGTGAAGGGTCCGTTTTTATGAAAAGATATTTTGTGAAGGGTCCGTTAACGGACCCAAATTTCTTCTAAACAGACCCCTGTTTTAACTTAAACTGAAGCACTGCGAAATAAAGTTCTGAAAACCATTTTTCAAATAGACTAAAAAGGAATCAAAAAAATTTCTGCCACAAAAAAAAAGAAGAAAAAAACGTGGAGGTCATGGTTATAGTAGCTTTTTATCTTACGGTAGCACAAAATTTTAATTTATATCTTTCCTTTTCAGTCCAATTGATAGACAATATATGTATCAAAAAAAATTTTTTTAATCCCTTTCGTTAAGCGTTTATTTTTTATCTTGTTCATGTCAAAGAGTGTTTGAAATATGTATTTTTATCTGGCACAGAGCTCTTGTTGCAATTAAAGCCCTCTAGCTAGTAGGAAAGTGGTCGAAATCTCCATTGCAAACTTAGTCTTTAATGAAAAAATTTCAAATTTAGAGATAGTACTACTGAAAATTCAGATTAAATTTTCTTGTATGAAAAAAAAAGATTTTAATTTTCCTTTTTTTTTCTTTGAAAAAATCATATGAGGATGTATTATTTAATTCGAGGAGATTATTTGTAAATACATACCACTCGTAGCATTGAAATGAGAAAACGTATGACCATGTATTTTCGAATGAATTTTTTTCAACCTCAAATTGGAATCATTGAAACACGTTTTTATTGTTTTGCTTGCTTAAAATAATTGTTCATGTTTGGTTACAGTTATTTCAAACTTGATTTAATAATAAATGCATATATTTAGTGGGAACCTTCTTCGTGACTGCTTTGAAGTATAAATATATTCCACGGCTATTAATTTTAATGAGCAAGGTGAGTTGCAAGGCAACAGTAGTTATTTACTCTTTGTATCACTGCATTAAATGCACATCGTTTCTGCTAAGTGATCAATGAAAATTTTCAGATGTTTCACAGTTTCGTTTTTTTTCTTCTCCTTTTGTAAATTACGATACATGGATGATGATACAAGATGGTCTATCAAACCCTTTGAGAACAAGTAAGTAAGAAAAAGTATTTTTCATAAATGAAAGCTTCTGAGTGTGTTACTATTATTTCAAAAAATTTAATTATGTCAAAATAATCCAAGATTAAGTAGGGTAAAAGATGACTGAATCAGCAATACCCAGTAACAAACTTAGAGAATTGGTAAAGAAAATTGAATTTTCTTTTTTAATTTATAAACTAGTTGCTTAAACTTTCATTCGTTTCGTTTAGTTGACCATACATCCTGAAAATTTGATTAAGACTATCGTTATCGCATTAACTTGTACACTGGATAACTAGGCTATAGTTCTAATCATTGCTTGAAAGTTTTTCCTCTATAAAGTACTCTTAGACACAGGTTTTTCCGAATATACTTCCATTTTCTAAAAAAAATATTAATAAATTAACCCATTCCCTTCAGCCGTTACGTGTGTGTAATACTTATTAAAAATGTAAAAGTCATGTTTGGAAGGGAAAAAAATGGTAGGGAATTAGCGCTTATGCTAAGTTAATAGTTTTTCTTGAGACAATTACTTGAGTAAAAAAAAAATATTGCTAATTCATAATTTCAGATCAAAATGTAAATATATATTTATATATCAATATACAATATTAACATTGGTCCTCCTCACACTATTGCATTGATACATTTTGCTTTGCCTACATTAATACAGTATCAAAAAGCACAAATCTTTGTGAATATAATCGTGTGAGTTTTTAACGAGAATATATCTTAATTTTTAATAAATTATTTTACAGTTTTTTAATATTTTTTTTATTGAAAAACTTTTTTTTACTTTTTTGTGTTCTTTAGTTTCATAAGTGTTATTATATTATGTTGTGTGCTGCATATCTATATATATACATTAACAACATAAATAATCTGAAATTTTTTCTACATACATATTGAGACAACATTTCAATGGCAATTTGTTTAGCTTTCTATTTTGAACATGATCGTGCTAAGGTCTCATAAAAAAAACTCCCTGCAATTAAAAAACTCCAAATAGCTCATCGTAAGCTATAAAAGCATCAATAAAATCCATGAAAATGGCCGTCTCTAGACTTTCTTTTAACCTTTTGGAAAGTTGCTTTTATTTTTATTGACTCGGTTTACTGTCTAACTTCTTACCCTAGGTTATTCGAAATCAAGTCTCAACCATGAGAGCCTTTGAAATCAGTTCTCTTCTATACCTGATCATATTTTTGTCTGTTTTGACTCTTTCTGAAAGCGCAAAATTTAAACTCGCATACAAAGACAGTAAACATAACAGGGTGAAGGAATCCCAGCCTGTGAAAAGAGCTTCACTTGTCCAGTGTGCTGCACATTGCCTTAGGAGAGAGGTGGATTGTGATGGTTTCAGTTTGGATCTTTCGAAGTCTTGCAGGTTGTTAAAGGGAGACATTGTGGAAAGTGGTTGTCCTGGAGCTGGTTGTTCTGATAAAAAGGGTTACTCAGTGTTCAAGGTAAGCTAAAAAATATACAACCACTCAAAGAAACTTATTCATAAATTTTAAAAAGGCTAATGCGTATCAGCTAGTGATGAAAATCACAAACTTTGATAATAAAAAAAAAGTAAACTGACGATTAAAAATTACATTTTTTAATTGAATTTTCGATCAAAAATATTTATTTACATTTTTGTAAAAAGTTTTCTTAAAATACATTTTTCGAGCAAAAATAAAGTTATTAAAAATTCCGAACATTGAAACAGCGTTAAGCATTTAATGTTTTTTTTTTTTTAATTAGGGTGCGTAGTGTTTTTAAAAAGTGCTTAAAGGTGCTTATTTCCGATTTTCGTTTTTTAAAAGCCTTTAAAGGTGCTTTTTTCATTGAGTGTTTTTAAAAAGTGCGAAATTTTCCAAAATGAGATTTTTCCTTTACCATGTTGATTTTTCCATACGCAAAAAGACTGGTGTTCTATTCAAAATTTTTACAATTACTACAACCTGGGCCGGGATAGCCTGGTCGGTAGGGCGCTGGGCCCATATCCAAGAGGTCGTGGGTTCGATCCTCGCCGGCCGAAGACTCCCCGTGTAGTAAATGGTGACTGATGCACGTTAAATCTGTCGAGTCTCAAAGTCCTCCATGTTCCCACAACAAATCAATACCTCTGGGGGTACTGATCCAGGAGTTTCCTTGTCTTCTGGATTGGTTCAAAATTACAAGGCTACGGAGTTGAACGTAAGTATTCGTAAATCCATGAAATTGGGTCGGCTGTTCAACGACGGTTATAAAATAAAATAAAAAATTACTACAACCTCAATCTATTTCAGCGTACCATCGGCCCGCAAAGTATGAAGACGCCACTCGTTTTTCATGATTCAAAATTTTACGACTTTTGACAACCGTCAAAAACCTGCATAACTATATTTTATTTCGTGCTTAAAAATATTTTAAGTGCTTAAAAATGTTTTTGAGTCCTTATTTTTATGTTGCAAAATTTGGCTACGCACCCTGTAAATTGTATTTGTTATTTTTAAACATTTACACCAGCAATCATGAAATTATTTACATAATTATAAGCTTAAGCTGCACAAACTTTAATTTGAATTTTTTTATATCTAAATTGGAAGTTTTGATGAATTAAGCATAAAAAAAGGATGATTGTAATTAACCCATTTTCGCCGAGCTTTATATCATTCTGAATAAAATTGCATGTTAGTTTCGCAAAGTTCATGTGCTCGTTGGCCAAAACGATGAGAAGGAGCAAATTTTTACTCTTTTTTTCCTCCGACTACTTTAAAATGTTGTTGAAAGGAATGTAAGAGCTAAATACTCGTTATTTTGAAGTACATAATAATTATTTTTATATAATGTCTAACAATTATAAAGTAATGTGGTTAATAAACATTAAGATATAAATTTTTTAAACTATTTTAGAATGGTGACTTTTCATGTCCCATTAAAAGGGACATCGGAATGTAAAGGGTTAAAGACACTCTGCTATAGCGTTACATTCATTACTCAACATAATTGAAGTTGAATCTAAATTCATTAATCATTTACTATTTTAAAACATTATGTTTATTATAAAATTAATACCATTGACCAATTTGATTTCAGATACTTTCGAAGCATTAAATACATCATAATGAACTATAAGAGGTAAGTTATCTTTTTGTATTAGAAAACCGTAAGAACCGCTGCTGTTTTGTGTGTTAAACTTACGTACGTTACATTATGTTTTTCTGCAAGTTACATTTACACATAGGTTAAATTTTGTTTTACTTTTTGAAATTATGAAGGGGCATAGAAAATGCATAGCTATTAAAATTTGATAAAATTAAAATTTGATAGTTAATTTTATTATTTCTTAAACTTCTAGTAAAGTATACTCTGCGGGACACTGAAACCCACCAGAATGTTACTAAAGAGTTGAAATTTGACGTGCTGAATAGTTCAATATCGTGTTTCAATCACTAAATGTAATTAAAACCTAGCATTTTACACGTATTATAAAATTGATAAATAATTTTGTGTAGTTTAAAAATTATGTTAACTGCTGTCCATAATTTTCGTATAGTGGGAAATAACTTTCTTTCAACTATTTTAGTTTGACGAAAAATAGTTTTCTTGACATTTTCCTTTGGTTAAGATATTAAATATACACGACTGGCCATTAAAATTGCGACACCAGGAAGGGATGCAAATAACAGAATGGCATTTATTGGGCACACACATTATAGATGGAAGATCAAGTGATTACATTTTCAAGATATTTGGATGTATAGATCCTGAGGCAGCAATAGCAGCAGTTGTTCTCCCGAGCATCGAGTCGAGTCGATCAAAGATTGGATAGCATGGACAGATACAACATTCCAAGCAGCTTCAACATTATGCCACAATTCATCGACAGTAGTGACTGACGAGTGGCGGCTTGCCAGTCGTTCGGCAACCATTGACCAGACGTTTTCAATTGGTGAGAGATCAAGAGAACGTGCTGGTCAGGGCAACAGGCAAACATGGTCTATGTCAAGGAAGGTCAGGACAGTGCGGGCAACATGCGACAGTGCATTGTCCTTGCCCTGTTACGGTTGGGTATAGAATAAAAATGAAAAGTTGCAAAAAATGATAACAATTTAGAAAGAAAAAAAAACTAAAAAATTAATGGCCGGGTGAAACATATAGTTAGTACATTTTTTTTGAAGTGGTGTCGCAAAACTTTTATAACCCATGAGGAATAGTAAATTTTCTTCTTCAAAAATAAGTTCCAGAAGATAACAAGTATATTCTAAAAAAACATACCTCCTTCTCCATAGAAGCTACCTGAGTTTAGGATGAAACAAACAGAAAAAAACCTTGGCTAGTGAAAATGAATTAGTCCAGTTCTTTTTTTGAAAAAAATCTTTGTTGTTTTATTGGAGATAAACATGTTAAAAATCATCATATTGAGGCACATCATGTAAGGAATCATCAATGGCACATCCTAAAAATGTGGTAACTAGTGATAACTGGAACAGGAGATTGGACTTATTCTCGAAAAGGAAAAGCTGCCGACATTCTTTTTGAGATTTTTTTTTGAAGAGATTAACCAGCAGGAGATATCCCGATCATGAAGTTAGAAAATGACTGTGAAGGATTTCCATCACTGGCGGTGGCTGGTCAGCGGATCATCTTAAAAGCTGGAGATTTATCAGGAAAATTCTTTAGTAGACATTAATCCGAGACAATGAAAAGGATAGCAGATTGACAGCATGGCGGTAGATGAGTTAGTTACAGAGAACAAAACAACAAATAAAGATGGCGCAAGGAAGCCATTCTTCCAAAAAGCTTCTCCATCTTAGGGAGGTGGGAGCAAAAAAATATCAAAACTCCGTTAAGCGGAGGGCAGCAAATTATTTGACCATCAAATTATCGAAAAGCCACTCGTCTTTCGCGCTCTTCCTTTTTATAAGATACAAAAACTTAAAGTTGAAGTTGTAGTGCATGTTGTGCAAGTTAAAGTTAAATTATCTAAAAATCACGAGTTGAGACGAAAAATTGATTATACGTTAAAAGTTACGGTTGAGAAACACAACATACACGCGGAGATGAAAGATGCCGACAACCAGTGCGAATTCTCAGAAAAAAAAGGGTGGAATGTTCTCGAAAGAAAGGGGCTCTTCAAGGAGCTGGTAAGGAATTTTAGGGGGAGAATGTCCAAATTGCGCTACCGCTTAAGGGGCTAAAGAAAGATGATGAAATAAAAAATGTATTACAAAATTATAAATTAAGTCAAAAGAATTAGTATTATTGATTAAAAAAACAGGATATTTATAAATTAGGCTGTGACCTAATGTCACAGTCCTGCTGAAACGTAGAGTTATGGAGGCCTCGAAGATAAGGCAGAGCAACTGGCCCTAGCACATCATAAATGCAACGGCTGCTGTTAAAAGTACCGGCAATACGAACAAGAGGTGATCGAGACGTGTATCCAATGTCATCCCATACCCAAGTGATGGACCAATATGTCGAATGCAAACTGCCAATGAGCGTTCTCCACGACTTCGCTAAACACGGATGCGGCAATTATGATGCTGTATGCAGAACCTTGACTCATCTGAAAAGACGTGATGCCATTCCTGCGTCCCGGTTCGTCGTTGATCCCACATTTGAGGTACTCCTGCCTGTGATGCAACGCCAAGGGTAGCCGAAACCATGGTCGCCGTCCTGACAGTCCATGCTGCTGCAAACATCGTTGAACTGTTCGTGCAGACATTTGTTGTCTTGTCAATGACCCTATTTGTTGACTCAGTGTACGATCCTTTAAGGCCATGTGGATAACACATCTGTCTTCTCAGCTGTTAGTGATGGGGGAAGCTAAGATCCTGCACGGCGTTCCATATGACCGTCATGAACCCATCGATTCCTTTTTCGACTAACCGTCATGGGATTTCGACCAACGCAAGCAGCAATACTTTGGTATGATAAACCGCGATCCCGGTAGGCCACAATTCGACCTCGATCAAACTCAGACATGTACTGGCGCAGACATTTCTCCTTCTTACACGACGCATAACAAGAACATTTTTACCCAAAACCGACGTTCAAATTCAATTTCTGTATAGGAAATTTACTGTCAAATCTATTTCTTTATACACATTATAGGTGTCACTACCGTCGCCTGCTTTGCATGAATGCGCTGATGAGCTAATCATTTGCATAGTACAACATGCTTTATCCGTCCTGCAAATTTCACGTTCGTGGTGTGTCGCTTTCCTGGTGTAGCAATTTTAATGGCCAGTAGTGTAGTTTTCAAAACATATTCAGAATGTTTAAAATATACAAAACAGTCGCCTTGTTTCTATAAAATTTTATAAACATGAATGTGGCGTTTCTTTGTTTTTATTTATGATAGGCGTTGTTTTAGAATAAAATCCTTACATTATTAGTTGAAACAAAAATCGTTTTCTTTTTAAAATTTAAAGTGCAAGTCAACAAATTTTAGTTACACTTTAATTTCTTCAGTTAGCTTAGTTAAAATAAATTAAGAATGACGTACTCAATATTACTTGTCATCGAAGATCTGTATAATTTTCTTCATTCGATGGAATTCTGTTTTACAGTGGTCGTGGCAATAGACTTTTCTCATATAAGTAAATTTTAAAGATACTCTTTTTATACAGTAGTCTTTTTAATTCTTGGGCATTTCGTCTGCAGCTGATGTGAAAAAATAAAATTTCGAGTAGAAAAATGCACAAATTGCACAACTCAATGTTGCAGAAAAGGGATGCATCCTCATCTAATTTTTATTTAAACACTGTTGAACAGTCATGAGTTCCACGGTTTCAGCTATGTATTTTTTGTATTACTAGAAAGCTCCCAAAGTTTGCCCGATTGAGCCTTTGCGAGCGTAATCAGTTTGCCACATGCGTGATCATCGTGTTGTGAGAAATTTGCAAGCGTGAACCAGTTTTTCTTTCCATGGACAAAATTGAGTTTTAATAAAAGGCAAATTCTTAAGACGGGCAGAAATAAATAGCCAGAAGTGTATCAAATAAACAAACAGACGTAAATAATCGGCAACAATGTTTTCAATTTAACTTTCTTTCCTTGTTTTATTATTTTTTTCAATCGAATTATTTAAAATGTATGTGTCCGTTTCCCTTTTTTATCGTTTAAAGTGGAGCTCTCATCTTGTTGTTGGTGTTTTGGAAATTATATTTTTATTTCGTTTTCCTGGATATTCTCGAAGAAGAATTCAGTTTTAGAAGATGTAAAACTGCAAATAAACGTAGGGCTAACACATTTATCTCTGGTATCTTTTGTTATTTCGTATCAGTAGAACGTTTGCTTTTGTTCTCTTAAGAATTCCTAAGTTTTTGAATGTTTCTCTGTATAACTTGGACATAACGAGAGAAGTTATTGTTATCAAATATAATTTTTCTATTTTTCCAGTCAATAAGTAAATGAGGATATTTCCGTATCGTGATCTGTTGCGCCAACTACAATCGGCAAGGTGCCAAATAGATTTTAAACTTGCAATTTTTATAAAAAAACAACAACAAACATGTAGATGTTTGCAATGGGGTAGTGACTAGTTATACCTTTCGAGTTGGTCTCTTTCTGTGATGTTTTTTTTAGTTTCTCACCGGCCGCTGTCCGGAAGTTGGCAAGACCTGGCGATTATTCTGCCACAGATCAGGATAAGGAAATATCACCGTAATTGATTTTGAAGAGGGAAAGAGAATAAGTTAAAGTGTTCATGGAATTATTATTATTTTTTTTTAAGTAATGAATCTTTTTTTTAAACATTAGCTCGATAAAGTGTTCCTTTTTATGTACGTTTGTAGAGATGCTAAGGCAATAAACTGTAATATTTAACCAGTGTTGAAATTCAAATCCTGCAAGAGTCAGTATGTTTCAAAGGCATTATTTCTAATGTATTTGATTTCTAAGAGGAACATACTAGGAAGTTTCGTTAATTATAGCTTAGATTTTGGTGATTTTTGCATTTTAAGACTGTTTTTCTCTTGTTGGGGAATTTTTTTAAGATTCTGATCCTGGTATTATTTTTATTATAGGATCTTTTTTCTGAGGCAATATTTTTTTTTATTTTTTAGTATTTTATTTTGTATTGGGCTATTTTTTTTAATAAAATATTTCATTATTTTTTTCTCTTTTGTATATATCGTAACTTTGTTATTTATAAATTTGTGTTGGTATCTCAACATATTTTCCCTTTATTATTTAACATTCATTGTTCAAGATTGAAAATATCTTTTAATTACAGGGAAATTTTATTTTAGAAAAATGTTTTTAAGGACATATTTTGTTATGTTTAAGACTTTTTTTTTAGGTCATCAAAATTCTTTACTTATCATTAGAATAAAGGTAACACCAAACTTAGATAAAATGAAAAAAGTTTCTGAGAACACAAAATCTCAATTAAGAAACTTTCTGCACACGCTGATTAATTCTTGTAATCAGTTTCAATATTTTTGTCGGCAGTTCATTTTGGTGAAATTCCTCTGAAAATCACAGATTCTTTTAAAACTCTTTTATTTTTATAGAACTCACCACAGGGATGAGTTTGGTAAAAAACCAAAAAAGAAAAAACTGTAAATAGAACTAAAATTTGTTCAGTAAAAAGTGTATAGTTCGACTTTCAGGAGAACTTCTCCAGACACCCGTCTCCCATCGTGGCGGGTACTATGGTTACGAGGAAAGGTTACTTTGAATAGGAATTGAACAGTTATGTCTTAATCTTAGCGTATGTCGTCGTAAGTAAACCAATCGACGCCTTCTTTCCTCCATTTCACTCCCATTAGAAATATGCTCTTGCTTGCTACCATAGCAGCAGACAGCCCCAGACTCTCAATCTGGAGGAGTTCTCCTCAAAGCTGCACTATATGTAGGAAGCATTTATGCATATAATGTTATCAATGTTTTGTTGAAAATATCGATGCAAGACTTTTTTTTCTTCTTCATAATTATGTGAATTTGAATCTGGATGTGTGACTTTCAAATTATGTAATTACAAATCTTGACATATAAGTAAAAAAAATCGAGTGAGTTTAAATCTTGTTGTTTAATTTTAAAATGGCGTTAATATAAATCTCTATGTTTGATTTTAAAATTGTGGAATACAAATCTCGATATTTGATTTTAAAATCATGTGAATAGGAATTCCAATGTTTAACTTTTGAGTTGCTTGAACATGAATCATAATAGTGACTTTTAATTCATATGAATATGAGACGTATTATTTGATATAAAATTGGGAAAATATAAAATATGACTTCAATCTTGTAAATAGAAATTACGATGTGTGATTTTAATTTTTTTTATGGTTGATATTTTGCATTGTAATTAAAAAGCATCTTTTTTCCATGTAACTTACAGTATGTGAAATGGTAGTGTGAAATTAAATTAGGAAAGCAACACTTATTCTTTAATGAGTGGTACATCTACTAATGGGTTTTCTTATGAAATCATTCTATTATATATGAGTTGTTTTGATTGAATTAAAAGCTCATGTTTCATAAACTTGATTTGCGTAATATGTACAAGAAAATTATTCATGAGCTCTAATCACCAGTCTCGTGTTTCTTATACAAAATTAAAGTAAGTATTAATTACTAAGCTTTTTAGTTTAAGTGAATAATTTGTATCTTCTTTTAAGGGTGAATTTAAATTTCGAGCACATTCCTGACGTACGAAACTATAGAAATTTTAAGGTCAGGTCATGCATACTGGTGTATACTGAATAACATTTAAGTTTTTTTTTTAACAATTTGGATTTTAATAACCGATCGTGTTTGGCCTATTACTGTTTAAAAAAATAGTAGGATTGCATTCACATACAACATTTAATAAATTTTGCTTTTAATGCATAATGAATAAATGTTTTAATAAAAATATTATTCTAGTTAAAAACACCTATTTTTTTTTAATTTGGAGTGTCTATTTTTATACAGCTTAAACTTTCATATTTTATTAATTTTTAACTATCCTGATAGCTTAATTGTTAGGGAAAAAATTTCCTATATTCCTTCCTATATATTTCCTTATATTCCTTGTAATCGTTGTAAAAACTGAAGTTAAGATGTGAAATGCTGAATTCCACAGAGTCTATAAAGAGTAATAAACAAATCAATAGTTTAATAAATACAGTAATTAATTTATCTATTATTATTATTAAATTGTGTGAACAAAAATATTAATAATTTTTTTAAAAAATTTTCAAATTTAAAAAAATATTAAAATTTAAAAAAAATAAAATAAAAATTTGCTGTAATTGTGAATAATGCATAATAATTTTGAAACATAAAATAAATTTTTTCTTCGTAAAAAATTCTCGATTTTCTTTTATAAAGCAAAATTAAGTGTTGAAATTTGTTTTCTGTAAATGAATGATATATTTTAGTTAAAGTTTTTTATTATTAAGATCATTAATAAATTTTTTTCTTAATTTTAAAGATTGTTAGTAATTTTTAAATTTTTTTTTAATGATAATGACTAGTGTATTGAAATAATATATTTTTTTTAGATTGAAGATAAAATATACTTAATTTTATGAATACAGTCTCAACAATTTGTCCATGAGTGTCAAATTAAAGAAGAGGCTAACCTACGGCACAATATTATTATTCAATTTATTTACTGGTCTAGGATATGGTAAGTTATTTTCTTTGTCTTCTCAGTTGAATTTTTTTTGTTTCATTTCGTTATTTTAGATTACATTTTCTTTAAAATTATCTTTGTTTGTCATTTATGATGTAATTGTATGTTATATATGCTTTAAAATTTAGGTTGTGATTTTACTGAACTTGATTATAAAAGAAGTTGTTTATAGTGTACCGATTAAAGTAAACACATGTTCAAATTTATTGATAGGTAATTAATGTAACTTGAAATATGATAATTTCTTGATTTATATAATTTTTTATTAATTAATATGTTTTCTTCAAAGATGTGTGCATATTTTAAGCAGGGTTTTAAACAATGCTTTTACTATGTAAGGTTTTTTGTTTATAATTATTTTAAAAGCTTTTATAATGAAATTTCGAAATTGGTAAAATTAACTATGAACAGTCAGTAATAAAAGTTTCAAAATTTTTATACATTATCAGCTGTCAAATTAAAGGCCCTACCTTTGATGTAGATAAAATAAATTTCATAAAATATTTTTCATATGCATTTTCTTATGTATCTTTAAAAAAATCTTTGTGTATTTGTTACTACTAGAGTTTCTAGTTGTTTTCATATGTTTTATATTTTAATTTATGTAATTTACAAAAATCTCTCTAAGATGATCATTAATGGAGAGAGGGTACTAAATAATTAATACTAACAAACCAAAACAATTACGAACAACATATTTTAATGACGAACATAAAATACAAACATACACAAAATACTAACATGATAAACACACTACCTTTTTGTACAACATTTTAAAGCGAACTAAACTACATAATACATAAAAATAATATAAACATTTACTAATCATGTGACTTTTTAAAATGAAATATGGATGGCAGCACAAACTACTTTAAACAGAAACAGAGAGGGAGAGAGTAACAATCAATGTCAAAATAACAACAGTTAAAAAAAGAATTGGGCACATTTTACCAGGTGTATGGTGTGCATAATTTTGGAAAGAATTTCCGATTCTTTCCAAAAATTTTCTTAAAAATTTCTCCTATTTACCAAATAAGATCTACATAGTTTTTTAAACACCCTTTAGTTATTTTTATCTTATAACTTAAAAAATACTTTCCTTTCCAATTTGCTTATCCTTTCCATTGTGTAAAATGTGTTTTCTAATTTTTACTTATCTTTTAGCTATAATTTTCCCTACAATATGGAATTACATTCACAAGCGTTTAAAAGGAGAATCAGATATGCTTGGCATCATAATTGCAGCATACAGTCTATCTTCATTTTTTGCCAACCCTTTAATTGGATGGTGGAGCGACAAAAGTTTAAATACAAAAATGATCTTGCTTGTAACCATTCTGGCAGAAATGATTGGTAGTTTGCTATACTTTGTCGGCATGCACACGTGGGTGTTGATAATTGGCAGATTGATTTCAGGTAATTTTTTTTGTTGAAAATCGATCGCTATCAAACAAATTTTAAAAATTCGTATTTATTTGCTTCATTTATATTGATTTGATATTCATTCGTGTTTGCTCTTCGTATTGAAGGGATTTGCTAGGATCATAGTTTAATTTTATCTTTGGAAAAAAAATAAAATTATCCACTCCATGAACTTAAAAAAAAAAAGCTATTTACTTTATATCACAGGGTTTGTAGCATTTTTAAAAAGTGCTTAAAGGTGCTTATTTTCGCTTTTAGTTTTTTAAAAGCCCTTAAAGGTGCTTTTTTTCATTGGGTGTTTTTAATAAGTGCTTAATTTTCCCTTGTTGAAAATGAGATTTTTCCTTTACCATGTTGATTTTTGTTACGAATTTTGCAAAAAGACACAGTTTTCATTTTTCTATTCTAAGTTTTCTCAATTAATTCAACCCCAATCTATTTCGGCATATTGTCAGTCCGTAGCGTATGAAAACGCCATTCATTTTACATGTATCAAAATTTCATAATTTTTGACAATTGTCAAAAACAATGCTATAAGGTTTTTTTTTGGCATGACAGTTAAAACAAGATAAAACCGTTAATTGTCAAAAACTTTCCAACCCTGCCTAATTATGATATATTTTCTAAAGTGCTTAAAAATATTTTTTGAGTTCTTGAAAAGTGCTTAAAAGGTGCTTATTTTTTGCTGAATAATTTGACTATGCACCCTGTATCATTATTTAAACAAATGTGGCATGAGGTAATTTTTAATAGTACACATTAAAAAAGGGCTGTATTTAATATCTCCATAAAGTTTCAATATTTTTTGGTGAAACTTGGTTTTAATTGGTTCTTGGTGAGGTTCTTCTTTGGTTGTTGGTTCATGGTGAAACTTGGTTTCAATTGAATAAATACAAGACTATTTTGTATTTATTTAATTGAAACACAAAATATTAGAATTCTAATATCAAGAGTAAAAAAGTCTATGGCCTCAGGTTTTATAGTCTTTGACACGTAAACTTATGGAGAAAGTTAGTTGAAGCACAAAAAATTAAAATTCTAGTACCAAAAATAAAAATATTTATTTTCAAGAGTCCACTGTCTCCATAAATTTTAAATAAGTATTGATTTGAAATTTTTTTGGAAGAATTAATGTTTTTCATTATGGTGTGCCAAAACTTTAAAATTCTTTTGATAATTACCTGTTACAGTTTAACCTAGACAAGAAAAATCTTTATATATACGTTTGTATATAGTTAATAATTTTTGGTCTCTCTGTAAACTCTGTATATAAGAAAGTAAACATTTAAACTCTGTATAAGAATTTTTGCATTTTATCTAGATTTTAAAATTTTTTCTTTAAATGTGTACTATTTTTAGATGTTTATTTAAAATTTTGTATGCTTTTCAGATATTGGCTAATAAATGTATGGATTTTTTTTTTTTTTGAATAGGTGTTGGAGCTGGTGGTGGGGCTGCTGTTTTAGCAGATATTACACGCACTACATCTGAAGATGAAAGAACTCCTGTTCTCTCTGTTGTTATTGCATCACGTCAACTTGGACTAATTTTTGGGCCAGCTTTTAATATTTTTCTTTCTAAAATTGATTTTAGTTTATTTTCCCTGCCAGTGGATGAATATTCATCTCCAGGAGTAAGCTTAATATTAATATGCCCTTTAATAAATGTATATTTGATCTTTTTTTTAAACTTGTAAAATTATCTTTATTGGTCTTATTGCTTTTGTTTAGTGTAAAAACTTTTCATAACTGAAAAGACTGCTACCTTTACCTTTTTTAAAAAGGAAACTTAATTTTTTTTTGAGTTTTTTTTATTTTTATTAAAAATAAGTATTTATATTTTTAAATTATTTTTATTAATCTATTATTTTTATTAATATATTTTGAAATTTTAAACACTTTAGTTTATTTGTTATTTAAAATCAAAGTTTTTTTTTTTTTTATCTAGCTGAATTTTGCAATGATTAATAATATTAATAAAAATAGTTCTTAGAAGAGGATATGTACTTATAAGCAAAGATTGAATAGTCCTTTTCAAAATGTTCAAGAGTTTTTCTAATATTTAAATTCAGGGTTGGGTTTTTGACGTCAAAAAGTGGTTTTTGACATGACAGGGGTATAATACTGGTTTAAACCGTCAAAAACCCGTCAAAAATGTCAAAAACTGAAGTTTGCAAAGAAAATATATTAACTTCAAAACTACCAACAGTTGCCATGCATTATATTGAAATTTAATTATACTATAGGTAATCAGCAGGTTTTAAAATATTTTTTTATTAAAATTAAGGTAAAATAACAGATTTAAAATCTCAGAAATTTATATTCAAATGCATGTGCAGAAAAATTTTGCACAAAATTTTTTTAAATATTTATATTTAAAAAAAAATTTTTTTTCTTTTTGATACTTAAGAAAATTAAAAGTTTATTACTATGCATTTTTGACATATAAGGAACATATAACTAATATTTATAAGGAACTTACAAGTTATGTTGTATAAATACAAACTTGATATAAGATACAAGTGTATAAAAAAAAAATTTTAATGTTATACCGAATATCTTTATTATCCAGTATGTTAATTTGAATTTAAAAGTAGTTAAATTTATGAATAATGATAAATATAATTCATATTGTTTATTATATTTATTTATAATTATTACACTTATCATTTTAAAACAATTTTTATCTCTTAATTTTTTTTTCTCCACTTGTATTAAGAATACAAATAATGCAGAATACAAATAATGCATATCTTGAAAGCAAGAAGTAATTATTCAACAGCTGAATATTTAGATATTCAACAAAACTACATCGTATTCAGCAAAATGAAATTCACAAGTATTTGGATAAACTAAATTTTCAGCATAGTAAATGAATAGGCTGAATATACTGTAAATCGACACTAACTACTCTGTGTATTTAACAGAAAGCACTTAAATTTGTATTGTCTTATGTTAAAAAGATTATTAAGAAGATTTAAAAGAATATTAAAAAGATTTTTCTTTAAAAGAAGATGTCTAATATACAAAACTGCTAATGTTTATCTTTAAAAATGTCTAATTTTTAGTATAATCTATACTATACACTAAATTTGGTTATAAATAAATTTCTTAATAATATCACTGCAGATTTTCAATAACACATGAAAATGAATACAGAATATTACAAAAGATGTGAGTTTTAATAACACATGAAAATGAATACTTAATATTACAAAAGATGTGAGTTTTCAAAAGTACAAGATTTTGGTTACTATTCAAAATATAAGTGTTTCTTCAAAATTTTAAATTTATTTTTTCTAGAACATATTTAGAAACACTATCCTTTAAAAAATATATAAATTTTATGTATTAATTAAATTTCACATATGAATATAGGTTTTTGACATTTTCGACATTTTTGACAGTGAGGTTTTTGACGTGACGGTTTAAACCATGGTTTAAACTGTCAAAAACTGTCACATGTCAAAAACCTGCCAACCCTGTTTAAATTGAAGTTTACTCCTTGATTGTAAAGATTATTTTTCTATTCCCCTTATTTTCAGCATTATTATTTGGTGCATAACCAGGGGTCTGTCTAAGTCAAATTTACTACCGTTTAGCGGTACCTTCACAAATTCAACTTTAGGGAAAACAGTAGTTTCACAAAATACTTTTTCTTAAAATTTTATTTTTGTGTCTCGTAAGAAACGATAAATCCATATTTTTACCATATCTTTTGTGTTGATTTTTTATTATAATTTTTAATTTTTACAAATTACTTCTAAATTTTCTTAAAATAGGTACCTCTCAGAAAAACCTAGACGGACCCCTGATAACATAATTTTATATCACATTTCAAAGGACTGACAAATTTATAATCATAAATTCTAAAGATTCTTTACAAAAAAAAATTAAGTGTATAAAAATATTTTAACTTTTTTATTTTGTGAATTGCAGCTTTTTTAGATTCTGCTAAACTCTGGAAATTTTCCTAAAGAAAATAACTGATTAATTTTCTATATCATTCATTACTTTTATTTATTCCTTCTTTGTATAAGTAATGAATTTAAAAAATTGTTATTAGAAAGATTAATTTATAAATAAATTTATAATCAGAATTACGAACATACATGTAATTGTAGAAATAGTATAAATATATTTCAACTGTAGAAATTTAAAAGAGAAAATCTGTAACCACAAATTTAATTTCCAGTATAGAAAACATTTTTATATGATGTTAAAAAAATTTTGAAACTTCAATTGTTTAATGATATTTTTTAACATTTCTTTACCTCTTGGTGATACAAAAAAAATAAAAAATAATGAATAATTATTTCTTGGTTTTAAAACCATCCAATAAAAATTTTTTTGTAAAAATTGAAAATTTAAGTTGAGTATCGGTTGTTTGTTATTTTACCTCTTTAGATGTATTTTATTTATTTTTACACAAATTGAGTGTTTAGTTGGAAGCTATATATGTTTTTTGTCATTTTAATTTATTTTAAAAATCACATGTAAAAAAAATTATTAGAGTTATCTAGTTTTCTTAATTTGATATTGAATTTTCTTATTTTAATCCTTTTTTTTTATCTATTGCTAATAATAATTAACAGGTTGCATATAAGGTAATTTTAACATTTGGAATAAAAGAATTGTTACTTTATGTTTTTTTTTACATTAATAGTTTTACATTATTTTTAAAGTGTTAAAATTGAGTAAACAGTTTTTATTTTTTTGTGAACGCAGTTCTGAAATTTGTTAATATATTTAAATGTCAATGAGTAAACTTTGAAAAAGAAATCATAATAGAGTTCTAGAAATAAATATAGTAAGACCTTAATTGAAGTAATTAAGATCAGCCTTACTTAGAGTAATCAAAGTTTTTGGATGTACATTGTTCAGTGGTAGGAAGTAACACACTACAAGTATTGAAACTAATGTAGTTGCTACTTTTTTTTGTTGCTAGTGTAGCGTGCTACTTTTTTAAAAAAAAGTAGTGTAGTGAGTAGGGCAATACAAAAAAAAAAAAACTAGTTTGTAGCAATTCCTGGCAACTACTTTTAATGTTAGTTTAGAAAAGAAACACGGTTCTAATGCAACCAATTTTTCAAATTTGATGAGTAAAAAACTTGAAAATGCAATGAAAATGACCCTGTGTCTGCAGCTGAGAGTTAACAGAAATTACCTATTTCAAATCACATATAACTAATATTTAAACTTGCTATTATGAAAAATAGATAATTAATCACTTTGGTCACTCTTTCACATGGGAATGTACACTCATGAAACATTGATGTTATTTCAAAGGAAGGGTACATATTTTCGATGTTCTTAATTTCTTAGAGGAAATAAAAGAGCATTAAACAATTAAAATTTTGAGTATTTGATGATTTCGCATTTCTTAAATTAAATATGCTCTGTCGAAAAAGTCATAAAAAGTTGAAGGTTGAAAAAAAAATGTTTTGGAATAACAAACTGGCCCCTGTAAACATAAATAAATATTTCTTAATTATTTACTTACATTTAATGTAAGCCAATTTCTTATTCAAAACCATATTGAACATAGGTCTAAATTAATTTCTCTAGCAAAATTCATCTCCTTAAAGTAGGGAAGTAGTTATTAAGATTTCAAAGTCGTTTGTAGTAGTAGTAGTTGCATTAAAAAAAAATAGTTGTAGTTAACTACATTTGTAACAAAGTAGTTCTAGTTGTATAGTAAGCTACAAAACTAATGTAGTTTTTCCGACTGCGGACATAGTTTGAATTGTATTGTTGTAATAATTTCCTTTTCTTAATGAAATGTGAATGTAGAGTTTTTTTTTTATTATTGTTATCTGTTTAAGTTTCATAATTATTACAAAAATTTATGATTTGTTAAAAATTTATGCCAATCAGACTTATTACATTTCATGTTAATTGGATTTCATAAATAATCCTATAAATGATTGTTGCACCCAAAAGAATCATGCATATTTAAAGAGAATTTGTATGATGCATTTTAACATTTTGAATCACAACTTATGCCCATTGTCTTTCAATACTATAACTGTACAATTGCTTTTCTTCTCCATATCTATCTCAATTTTGTATATTACATTTTTAGTACTACATCACATTGCGTGTTAATCTGCAAATCTTGATTTTGCATTTTTAAATATTTTTTGTTATTATAGTTATGAAGTTTCTCTGTTTTTAGTGTAGTAATATCTAAACTTAATTCATTTTGATAATGTTGTGATTTTTTTAAAAAAAAGATTCTTCAAATTTATTCATTTTCAATAAAAAAGTATAATGTGTACTATGCATGATGCTTATTAGTATTCATTTAAGAAATAATTTCTCATGATGTAACTCTAAATTTACATTTAAATGTTATTAAGGCATTTTTTTTAACCTTGTAACTTGTTAATTATGTTTATTCATTTATAATGATTTTTTAATATACAATTAATTGTTTTTCAGCTTTTTATGGCCTTTTTATGGTTATGCTTGGAAATTATTGTTCTTTTTTGTTATACCAATCTCACCACATTAAAGGATAATGAAGAAGTAGAGAAATTGTTTGAAAACTATAACTCTGGCGTAACTGGTAGCATTCCCTATGCAGAGTTAGATAACCAGTCCACATTAGAAGTTGCCTTCACTTCTTCTTACCCCCCTTATTCAGGTACTGTCACTCCCAATCAGGAGGGTCTAGCACCACCCACTATTTCCCTCAGTGCCTCACAACCAAACCTTCACATCGAATGGTTAGAAGATAGTGATGTTTTCCCTCCATTGAGAAGGGAAGAGATTGAGTCGATTCATTGTCAAGCTATAGTGCCTGATTCTGAAATCATTGCCGAAAAACAGAACAAATTGAGAGTGAAGAGACTTAAAAATCTTGAACGTCAAGAAAGTGTTTCTGACACTATGATTGAATCTGCTGAAAGACTGATTTTAAGTTCATCTGGTTCATATAGAAAAATAGTCGGGGAAAATGTTGAGGTGAGCTCTGAATCAACAACTCCAAAAAGGTCTAGTAGTCCTCGTAGCACACCATACTCTTCTGCACCTGTGTCTCTGCCAGATGAAACCTCACATTTACTTGGGCACGTAAGAAAGGGTATGTTTTTTAAATTATTTTATTTATTATATTTAATTCATCAATGAATACTATTTCACATTGATTCATAATCCTTTTTATTTCTTTAAAAAATATTGAAATATAAGAACTCAACTATTTAATGTACATTAATGAGTTTGTGGTTTTGTGATCTTAATTAGTTTAGTAATTTATTTTGATGATAGTATCCTTATTCTATTTTTCAAAAGATTAAGTTAAATGTTTCAGCTTTTATTTATTTTGTTATTTTCTCTTCTTTAACCAAATTATAATTGCTTCTATTTATGTAAAAACCAGTAATACTTATACCAGCAATAATAAATAAGGTTTCTAAACTTTCAAAATACATAATTGCATACTAAATTACGAACCATACTTAATTTCAAAATACATACATAAAATACATACTTAATTACAAATTCAGGGTATTCAGATTGGCCCAGTCACAATGTGCATTTGAAGTGCTGGAAAGTATTTCTTATTTTTTGCTTATAATATTTTTAATTGTGATGAAGTTATCTAAAAAGTGAGGATATTTATCAGGTCTTTTTTTCAGAATCTGCATTATATTATTTTATTGAATTTTTTCTTGTTTTCATTAGTCTTAAATGATGATCTTTCTTTGAGGCAGTGTATTATGCTAGTTAAAATTTAAATGTAACGAAGCTACTATTAACACTATTTTAAAATTAGACTATAAATGCTAAATTGAAATGTTTTTTTCTTTCAATTTAAAAAGAAAGTTGCAATCTGCAAGTTTAGAAAACAAAAGTTTGTATATATTAGTGTGAAAGACTGAAATCTGAAGAATGTCTACTTTCACCTACTGTGAATGTCAACAATCAAATAGTCATTTTGGTGAATGCTTGAAATATTTCTTATGTATTTGATAATTTATTTATTTACATTTTAATATTTATTCCATATTTTAATATACGTTTAGGATATATTAGGAATAGCAGTGTAGGGAATACTGGGTAAGTGTATACCAGAAAATGGCACTTAACTTATTTTTTAAAGAAAGCAATAATAATAATACTGGGCAAAGATCTTAAATCTTAAAAGAAACATGAGAGTTAAAAATACCGGTTATTGACCCCACATCTGTCTAGCATTCCCCACACTGATATTTTTCCTAATCTATCCTAATTAGGTGTTAAAATACTGATTAAATGTTTAAATACTAATGAATTAATTAATGTAAAATCATATCTAGAATTTTCGATATTTGCTGCTATGTGATTGTTGACATTCACCAGTAAAAATTGACAATCCTGAATTTCGGTTTTTCATGTGACATAGATATTGTAGAATTGAGGCTATTTGTTGATAATTTATTAATTGATTAGGTTGGATATCTATAAATGACTGAACTTAAGCATTCAAAGAGTGTGCCAGTTACCCAACTAATTAAATAGATCTAGTTCAATTTCAGATGAAATAGTTAGAAATAATTGGTACTTATTTATATTTATATGACTTGTTGTCATGTACATAGCCTTGCATAATATTTACATAACATAACAATTAATTATGTATTATAATTAATTCATTGATGTGTATTTGTCTTAAGGTCTTTTGAATTAAGTGCATTAGTATACCATATGATGCTAAATATGTTAAAAAATTGTTGTGTGATGATTTAAGAACTCGAGGAAAAATTTACTTTCAATTTTGAATATATTTAATAATTACTAATTCTCAGTGGTTTTGACATTTTTGTTTTATAAATTATATATTTTGATCTGCATTTTCTGAACTTCTTGTTTCATTATTTGAAATTTTATTCTTTAGAAAAGTTTTTTTTTTAATATTATTGTTTTTTTTTCAATTATCAGATTACTTCAGAGATGAAATTATTGTCTTACTTGGATTAGCTTTTATTTCTTGTTTTGCACAAACTGTATTAGAAGTAAGTGTATCATATGTTCATATTCTTTTACAAATATTTATAGGTATTTATTGTAATTGTGTTATTTATATTTATTAATTTCAGACAGTTGTTACACCACTTGCTCAAAAATATTACAATTTTACTGAAATGGACAACAGCTACATTTACTTGGTTGCTGGTATTGAAGTGAGTGTTTCTTTTGTTAAACTTTAAAAATAAATGTAAATAATTCTCTTTCTCAACTGAAATAAATTTAAATAATTTGCTATACATTTCATCAAATGAATTTTCTTATAAAATTGATTGCTTTCTTTTGTTTAATGTATTAATTTTATTTATTTATATTTTGAATGTGCAACTTATTGAAGCTTCATTATAGATATTTTTAAGTCTAAATACTGTTCCAATATTAAATTATGTATGGAAATGTCAACTATTAAATAATTCTTTCTGTAATAATTATGTCTTCCTTCAAAAATTTTTGAGATTAACTCTTTATTTTTACATTGTTAAATAACACCAGGGAACCAATTTTTTTTTTCTCTCAACATTTTTACAAATATTTGATTTTACCTAATTTGGTTGTGAGAATTTCAAATTTGAAATTATTTTTGCACCTAATGCACAGATTTTTTTGAAAAATGAATTAAAATGTACAAGTTTAAACTGTTGTATGTATTATAGGTGGACGCATAAATGTTATGATAAACTTCTAGGAGAGTTAGGGCACATCATCAGAGTGAAAATGGCATATGAACCCATGCCTGGAAATCTTGTCTTATGTGCCTAGGGACTTTCCCCTATTATGACCTGTATAGTTAAATAGCATTTTAAACTTGTATATTTTGACTAAAAATGTCTTTAAAAAAGAGAACTGTAGAAACCGACTGCAGAATTGAAATCAGTGATATAAAAGTATCTAAGAACTGTTTAAAGAAATCTCACGCAGCAGAAATTTTTTTTTCCCAGTGCAATTTTTAAGAATTAAAGGTTTTATAATTTTTTAGTTGAGCTTAATTTTTAATTTTGACACTTTTATCAAGTAAACTTTGAAATATATAATCACAAAAATAACTAAAATGATACATATGTAAAATTTAACATTTTATAATAGTGAATTGTGAGCTTTTAATACTCTGTTAATACCAGATTAAGTTCAAGGTAGAACTTGATGTATTAAACATTGCATTTTCACAATATTATTCTATAAAAAAACAATGTTCTATACACAATGTTCTATTGTTCTATAAATTAATTTAGACAGTAAAAAAATTGCACAAAATTGAGATGAGTAGTGCTATGTATCATGTCATTAAGGCATTTTTATTCTCTAAGAAAACAGTGCAAATTTTTTAATGAATTTGTGCAAAGTGCTTGAGACTTTGTTAAAGTTTCTGAAAATTTGTCAGTAAATATCGCTACCCCTATATTGCATAGCACATGTTTAGTTCTCTTGTTAATGAAATTTAGAGAATGATTAAACTTTAAATGTTTGTATCTATTTTAATGTTTGGTTTCATTATCCTCTTTTTTTCCTAAAAATCATTGAAAACTACATATTTAATTAGAATTGTCATGTAAGCATATAGAAAAGTAAACCATTGATTTACATGAAACTATGTAATATTCTTCAAATAAAAGGCCCAATTTTGATTGAATTTCATATTTATTTTAGAATTTTGTTTGTTACAAAAAATTTTGATTGTGATAAAAATTCCAACTTTTTTAAACTTAGATAAGTTGGTTTAGACAGTAAAAAAAAAGTTGCAGAAAATTTAGTTGAGTAGTGCTGTGTACCATGTCGTTAAAATTTCTGCATTTAAAACATTTCAGATTTGATTGTAAATTGTTGATGATTAAAAGACTTTATATTTCCTCAGGTTATTTTGGTATATGCTGTTATTAAATATGCAAGCAAGCAAGTTTCTGATAGATCTTTTATTATATTTGGGTTATTTACCTTGATTGTTGCCATGATCCTTCCCATTATTTATGTTCCTTCTGCTGTGCCTGGTAAATATTGCTTGAAAATATATTTTATGTTGTTCTTAATTTTATTAATGTAATATTACAGCTTGTATTTGTTTTTTTAAAAAAATACCCACAAAGAATGTCGTTTTTTATATGCTTAACTATGGTTGTCTGCCAACTAAACAGCTGACACATCTATATGCAGTAAGGTGCACAGTAAATATGTCTTGGCTTAAAGTTTTCTCGTTTGTGGTGTAGGAGTTAGTATCTACTCAAGTGCTGTATATGTCCTCAGACAGGGGTCAAAAATAAATGACATTCTCACCGTGGCCGTTAAAAGACAGAGGCCTGAAATATGAAGTTAGGTGCCCGATCATAGTTTGGCTTTGTTTTTATTTTTGAATAAGCAGAAATATGGTTTAGTTTTTTTACTTGTAGAGAAAAAATAATCACAAGTGTTTGTTTGCTTTTCTTTTCTTTATATTTACACAAAATTGATTTAATCATGCAAATAAACACTCATAAGATTGTTTATTATCAGATATGGGTATTATGAAAATAGTGCAGTTGATTCATGCCAACTGAGTAGCGGATTATTTTTAGCAGATCTCCCTTTTCCGTTAAAGAAGAGAAAAAGAGCAAGAAAAATGTTAAGTAATGCATAAGAACGACCACATTTTTCTTTACCCTTACTTTTGTATCAGATATGTCTAAATGTATTGCATTGTATTTATAATTGTTTAACTAGGATGCTGTATTTCTTGATCTTGATGATCCCATTTAATTGAGAGTCTGGAGTATAAAAAAATTAACTTGATCGATTTAAAAAATGTCCGTGATTAAAAATTAGACTTCTTTAATTAATGCAAAGCTAACATTCCCTTTTTTATCATCATGAAAGCTAGATATCTAATTTCCTTGCTGTTCTGGGACATAGAAAAGTTAGTTATGATGTTCACTTTTTTGTCAGAAAAAAGTAATACTTTCTACTAATTAAATAACAAAACACTTTACCAAGCAGTTACAGTGCCTTATGAATCGAATCCTTCAAAAAACTGAATTTGACACATTGCGTAACTTTATTGTTTTGAAAACTCTAGTTCAGTTATTTATTTAAATAAATTTTACTATTTAATTTATGCTTAGTCTGTCTGAGAACTTCATTTGAAAAACAAATAATATCCTTTGAACTAGCAGTGTCTTTCTGTTATTTATTTATTTTTTTTTTATTGTAGGGGATAATTCTACTCTATATTACTTTATTACGACAATTGTTGTTGATCTAATTGGAATTGCAATAATTGTTGTATGTTCAGCATCTTTATTGTCCAAAATTACTGATGAAAACAGCCAAGGTATTTAATTGTGACTTTTATAATGATAATTTTTTTTAAAAAAATGTAATAATTGTCTACTTATTAATTTTTAGAACTTTTAGAAACTATTTAATTTCTTATTAATTTATATATTTTTTAAATAATTATCATTTTTAATAAAGTAAATTTTAAATGTTTCTGAAAATTATTTTTACAATAATATTTAATTATCAGTACAACAAATTATTTAATTATTAAAAGAGGGATACGTAGCTAAAGATTTTATTGTTAACTGTACTTGGAACTTTTGTTAATGAAATATTCATTGGAGGTTCTTCAAACTACCAGCTAAATAGAAAATTACAAATATGTACTTAATTTGTGATCAAATAAGGAAGAAGACACATGTTTTGTGCTATTAAGAGTATTGTCAGTATTATTTACATTTTAATAAGTATTTTTTAATTTTCTTTCTATTTGTGTGTGGTATAAGTGTATTATGCTTCAAAACAAGCTCATCTCATTACAGTTTAATCTTTATCAATGTGAAGAAATATTTTTAAAATAACACAGAATTAATACATCAATTTACAGAAACATATGACGAATGTGAAAGAAAAAAAAAATTGAGTTAACATATCGAATTATCAATTTAGACATTTTTTTTTCTAGAGCTACAAGCAAAAAATCAGATGTAATAGTAAAAGTGTTGTTGAAAAATTATTGTTGAACCATTAAATGATAACAACAGTAGTATAATTCTGTATATTACATAGTATTATTCTGTATATCCTGTATATTGCAGCTGTTAAAAATTCTTGAATGCCTTGTTTTTGTTTACAAATATTTGTTTATCACACTAACTGACTCTTTTGTAGTCTATAGAACTTGGTAATTAAGATAGTACTTGTTTTACATTTCGTGTTAGCTCTAAAAACCACTTTGATATTGCCTTTAAATTTCAAACCATCCTCTTTTTTTTTTTAAATTGCAAATTATCAAATAATTTTATTAATGTTTAGTTGAGGAAAGCCATCTTTTTGGAGGTATATACAAACAAATGAACACTATTGAACGGGGCTTTCTCCTAAAAGTTTTTTCATTACATCCTTATATTTGCTTTATTAAGCATAATAAGTCTTGTAGCCTAATACAAAAAAAGAGGTTTTCCCAGTGACTCATCATCTTGAAATATGACAAAATGGTCAGAATTCTTGGAGGTCAGAAAAGTTCTAGAGATGTTTGCTATTCATCTCAACATGTTCCTCACATAAAATGCACTCAGGAGAGTCAGCGAGTCCAATATGGCATATATGTGCATGTAGAAAGTCGTGTCCAGTCAGTAGCCTGAAACATGAAACCACCGATAACCCTAGGGAACACATTGTTATGTTAACACATTATGTTTACACAACAACCCTGGGTGCACATTATGTTAAGAAGTTCTCCCAAGAAGCACCTAGATCTTGCTCTTTGCAAGAAGTTGACTGTCGAATTATTTATTTTACTAGCTGTTTGACTTTTCTCAGGTTAGTTTGAGAGATATGCTTCTTTTGCGAGGTTATCTGCATTTTTATTTCTTAGCAAGCCACAATGATTAGGATTTCATTCTATATTAATTTAATAGTAATAGGCAATGATTAATTAAAAGTGTTTTTGCTGTTGTAACTTTTAGAATTTTTTTTCACAAAAATTTTGAAAAATAATTTTGTTTTACTTAAAAAAATTTTTTTCTCCCCAGCTTTATTTCAAGGATTTCGTCGAAGTATGTGTAGTCTTGGCTGTATTGTGGGCCCTATCTGGGGTGGAGCCTACTTACTGCATGTATATGCACTGTTTTCTATTCCTTTAGCTGTCATCGTCTTTATTACTGTGAGTATATATAATAGTTTATCTTCTCTTTTGGAAATTTTTGTTGCTGTTGAAATACAAACCAAAACTTTTACTCAAAAAATGATCATTACAAGCATAAGTTAGTATTGAATCAGTTTTAACAACTGAATTTAAATCGTTGTTTGTTAAGTTTTTCAGTTGATACAAATTTTAAATTTTAGTTTACTGGCACAAATAGTTACAAAAATAATACCTGTCTGTCTTGACATTTAATTGATTGTTTTTAAAAAATCCTTATTAAATTTCCAAAAAAAAAGAGAAAAAAGAAAAGAGATTTCTTGTCTAGTAACATTTTGTCATAACTAATGCTACGAGCAACTGACTTTTGTTAGTTGTTTGAAGTGTTGTTCAGCTGAAATAATCTTATATAAATTTTCAAATTTTTTTTCAGTTTTTAAAGTGAAATGTTGCCAACAGAAGCATGAATTTCTTAAAAGTAAAACGAAAAAAAAAAAAACTTTTTAAAATATTGAAGAATTTTCTGTATAATAGGATATATGTTCTAAAATATAACTGAAGTATAATGACATGAAAACTTTTGATGTACATTTAGAAATGAAATGAAATTAATTTATGTTTGAAATATGGATTTTCTTATAACGCTTAAATTGTTGTGCAAATTTCTATAGAATTCTAGAAAAAAAAATTTTTTTTTGTGCAAAATTTTTTTAATTTAAATGTTGCCTAGAGAAGAAAATAAAAATGTTGCCTTAAATATAAAATAAATTAAAAAAACTTTTTAAAATTGATTTTCCTTAAAGTAATAACTTTGTAAATCTTATTAGATATTATATTTAAAAAACTGAAGAATTTTCTACTTAACACAATATATTCTGAAATATAACTGAAGTATAATGTTATATGAAGGCTTTTGATGTAAATTTTTATAAACAAGTTAATTTATATACAAAATATAATTGCTCTACAATTTATTAGTCTTAAATTTTGCACAAATTTATACAAAATTCTATTTATCAAAATGTGTTTTACCACTGAATAGCATTGAAAGAACTGTTAACTGGTTTACTGAGCGTAAAAGGGGCCATACTAGTTTATAGGTTGAAGATGACCATAATTGTAAAATGTCTTATTCTTATCTTATTTATTCTGAAACTTTATAATTGTTAAAAAATAGAATTTTAATCTTAAAATTGTGAAACAATTTTAGTGGAATAAGGTAATTGTTTCCTTATAAAGCTGTGAACTAAAAATGAAATCATCAAGAAGGAGACTCATGAGAAAAATAGTCATATTTTCTTTCTATAGTGGAAAAGTTAACTAATTAATACCAACATTTTGATGATTTGATAACACTTTAATGACTGTTTCATATTTTGTTTCTCTTGAAAATAACTTCATAAAATTGAAATATGAAATGTACATTGAGTGTTTTGTAATGAGCACCCTTACATTTCATTATGAATTTTTCGAATGTTATAAATTTAAAAAAAAGTATTCTCTTAGTGATTACAAATTAATAATTATTCAAATAAAAAAAAGAAAAAAAAACAGAAACTCTCATTGAATGAAAAGTAAAAAGACTAGAAAATTTTGAGCTGTTAAAGAAGAAAAATTATAAATCAAATAAATATGAAAAATGGAACCATAAATTTATAAAGATTTTTGCTATGATACAGCATAACTGAAATAAATTTAAAAGAAATAACTTTTATATAATAAAATCTGGTACTTAATGGTCTATTAAAACAAAACACTATTGTAAGGCATGATATTATTGGTGAAGTGTTTAACACATTAATCATGGGTTTAGAGCCATATTATTTTAAAGATAAATAGATAAATAGTTTACACAATGTATTTTAAATCTCTATGTGTTTAACATTTTAATGTGGCACATGGAGTTGTGTTTGTTGAATTTCTCAGCTGAGGCATTAATTGATGCCACACCAACCAAAGAAGGGCCAGTGAGGCATTCATTTATGGCACGCCGTGCCCATCATGTTAATTACCATTTATGTCAGGATAAATGAAGAAAGTTGTAGAATTATATATTGATATAAAGGAATATCAAAATTTTCTATTTACTTATTGTGTTATGTTACATACAGAGTGCGCCACAATCTCCACTCTTAATGCATATTTTTAGAACTCTTATAAAAATGAATTTAAGAAAGTCAGTTGGGATTGCATGTAAATATCAGAAACAGGAAAGAAAAAAAAAAACGTTATCAAAATTTGACTTAATCAGTTGTGATGAAGTCTGGCAGAAGAATTTTAAAAGATGTTTTGTTACATGATTTAATCCATAATGTGTATAATGTTTTGTTTCAGTTTTGACAAGAATTCTGAAAATAAAAATTAAGGTCAATATATAGAACTTCCTTTACATTTTGTGTTTTCTTAGTGGATTATAACAAGTCTTTTTCTTTTCTCCCTCTACTTTATTACTTTACGGTTATAGCGTCTTATGTATATGAAGCTTCTTTTGATATAAGCTAGCATGCTTAAAAAGTTTTTAATTCTTGTTATTTTTAATTATTTTTCTCTTTCCAGGTTCTCTTTGTACTCTCATATAAAAAGTTCAACATCGAGCGATTGTGAAAATCTATTCTCGTTAAAGCCTTTTAACTTTGCAATATTTTTTTTTAGTTATTATTCTTACTCAAGTCTTTCTATGTTCACCAAATGTTGTGTTATACATTCCAGATATATAGATAAAATTATGTTGATTAAACGTATGTATTTTATTTAATTCAACTTTATTTTCAATAAATATTTTAATCATTTTGTATAAGATTGCCGACTTAGTATGTTAATTTTTTTAACAAAAAAATTATCTTTTTTTTTATAAATGTAATAATAAACTTCTTAATATGGAATTACACCATCTCTGCATTATTGCTTACTAAGGGAATCATAAATTAAATACAGTGAAACCTGGGTAAAGTAGCAACTCCTTAAAATCAAGAAAATAGTCCAATAAAAGGAACTTAGGGAAGGATGTGCTAATTGATATATCCAATGCCTTTAACTAATTTGATATAATAATTAAGTAAAAACATAACTAGGAGAACGGAAATACGTTAATATTTATTGAAACTTAGTAATAATGATTAAAATTTAGAGAAAACTGTTTAAAAATACAACACATACACACAAGCTACTTCAAATTATAATTTACATACTATTACACATTTTACATTAACCCAACAGAGAAAAAAAGATCAAATAAAAATTTTATTTTAAATTCTTTAGGTTCTTTTCAGATATTTTCAATATGTTTTATATTTGTTTAAATTTTTTTATTCATCATTTTTAGGGTTTTCATTTTTTGAGACACAAAAGTGTCTCAAGTCTATTTAATCAAGTAGTCACTTTTGATTAGTTGTTGGGAACTCTATAAATAAGACACTGATAAAGGATTCTGAATCCAATTCATATTATGAAATACATATCTGATTAAAATAAGTTGTAAAATAAATATTACTAAACTGTGGCAATACTTACATCAGGTTCAATTGAGCTCTTGATAAAAGGGCAACTGTGCACTGCACAATAAAGTAATACTAATAAGAACTCACAATAATGCAATCAATCGTTAGTCAAAATCCATAATATTATCAATCAAAGTAATGGATCTTAAAAATGTTTATTTTTGTACAGAGTGAAAAATAAAAAATCGTGAACATTCTAAATAACATTTGATCTAATGATCGGAATTTTACATATTAGGACTAGATCTTAATGGTTTGAGGACCTAATCTTAGATACGTTAATTAATTATTTCATATGATATTTTAAGCTATGAAATTAAGACACAAAAAAGGGACAGTATTTTCTTGATTCTGTCATTTTGATTGTCAAAAATCAAATTCCATTGAAAAAGATGTAGGTTTAGTAAGAGAAAGGTTTGTTTCTGTATTTCATTTTGTGACTCTAAATATCATTTGTACTAATTAATAGGCATATTTAAGATTTTGTCCTTGAACTACAAAGATACTTGGTGCACGAAAATCCGATCATTAGATCCAAGCGTTATTCAGATGTAAAAAATGTTAAAAACTTGTGAAACATCATTACCCTCTATCATTTATTTTATTTTTTAACCGTCTTTGAACGGCTGACCCAATTTTAGGTTTACCACTACCAATGTTCAATTAATTTTCCTTGTAATTTTGAACCGAATTCAGAAGACAAGGGAACTCCTGGATCAAGTTTTGGGAGAAATTTGCTTTCATGGAGGACTTTTGATGGAACTAACCCTTATTTCCATTACATGGAAAGGAAAACCATGAAAACTTCCCACCGGTAGCCTGACGGTAAGGGGACTCTAACTCCATGATCCGTTTACCACTGAGGATATTTTACTTCTGCGCTTTGGACTGTGTAAGCTGGGTGCGGAATTTGTAACTACCAGCCATCACTGGGATTCAAACCCAGATCACTTGATCCTGGTAAAGTAGAAAAAGTCGCCAACCTTAGGAAAATTAAAAGTATTATGCAAAAAAAGAAAAACCCACTCGAGATAGGTTTGTCTTGAAAATGAAAACAGATAAATTTCTCTTATGATGAATAAAATTCAACATGAAGGGCTAAAAACGCTGACCACAAAAGGGAAAAATTTAAGAAGTAGTGATAAAGGTTTCATTATGTTGTCAGACATTTTAAAAATTTAAAAAAAAAAAATTTGGAGAATCAATGAGTTTAAGGTTATGAAAGAGTAACAATTTGTCTAGCTTCCTATATTTACCCATTTCATGTTCATCATGTGACTAAAAAACCCTTCGATCGTTAGAAGTTTAAACATAATTTCAAATTTTTGTTTCTACAACCACACGTTGCATTTTATTGCACAAATTGTTTTTTTTTCCTTTTGAGAGTTTTTTTTTTCCTTTTGAGAGAATCGTGTTTTTTAAAGTTTGTAGCTTGGGGACTGGGTTAAAATATTATTTTATTGAGCTGAAACTTTTCAAATCTTAGAATCCCCCTTTTTTATAGGGTCAGTGAGATATTCGATGAAAAACATACTAGTATATATATACATAGATAGATAGATATTTATTTATAATTTTAACACACATATATATATATGCATATATATAATTGGTCTAAATAAATGAGTGTAGGGAGGCAAAACTAACTACAATTTGTGAATGTAAGTTTAGTTGTGTTTGCAATTTACAAAGTATGTTTTTAAAGGGAATCAATGTTCCCATGTTCGTGACATTGTTTTAAGTTCAGTCTCCGATGGCGTGCTATGTTTAAAATAAAAAATTTCCCTGTGAAAACAATTGGTTGCTTAAAGAATAGGAATGTTTAGGAGCACTAAAACTTTTCTCAGTTTTGCTTCAACGTATTTGATTTTATAGCATCTTAATCGTGACCAGTTAATTTGAATGCTTTGATATTATCTTGATAAACTTTATTTTGTCTAGATGATGCTTCTTAATTCGGGTGAAAAAATAAATAAATTATTTTCTCTCTCCTCCCTTGGTGTTTTGGGATATATATATATATATATATATATATATATATATATATATATATAGAATTGTGACTGGTGACATTATTTTCTACTAAATAGTTTAAAATCTCACATATTATTTTCCATACGTTAATACAGTAACGACAATTGACAATAACTAATAGAATCACCGTTATAATGAGCTCTTTATTACAAGCATGTAAAAATAATTAATGTTAAAATTTCTATAAAAAAGACTAAATGATGACATAGACAAATTTACCGCTTTTTATTTTATTTTGAGCAAGAATTTTGAATTAAAATAAGTATCTATAGTTGATTGTTTTGGCCTTCAGGTAACTGACTGAATTAGGAGTTTTCCTTACCCAGTGTAAGAAAAAAAAATGAAATCAAGTACAATAGCTTTTGACTTCATGGAACAGTAATTTCAATATTTATGAATTATGGAAAATTATGGTATAGGATTGATACATGTTCTACAGAAAAGGCATTCTTACGCTGCACTACCATAAAAATGACGGAAATTTTGTAACAAGATAAACTATAAGATGACTTAGCCGATGGTTGCCTACTCATGTTTGCATTATTAATACAAAGTGTTAAATGACAAAAAAATGCATATCCGCCTTCGAAAAAGAATTAAAATTACGCTTCTCTCTTAAAACAATAAATAACTCATTATAATTACTTAAAAAAAAACACTTTTGAAATCTATTAGAAAAAAATAATTTTGTAATGTATTACATAAAAATTGCATTATTGAAATGTGTTAGAAAAATTCTTTCTAGTTGACATCTCTCAACTTTTGGGAGTTACGTGACAATGTGCTCTGCTAAGAGTATTTCTCTCGCACATCTTGTGTTTTTATTAAGTTGTTTTCTTATCTGTGGGGTTGGAATTTTGCTATCAAAATTCCGATCATATCCTGACTAACTAGAGAGTTCGAATTTCCATTGGAGCTCTGTGTCTGATGTCAATACAAGTTTCAATCTTTTCTCGACCCGAAGTAGAATTCATATCTCCTTTTTATAGTCAAATAGATTTTATAAATCAAATATTAATCCAAATTTCGACCCCTTTCAATTAGCTAAGAAAGTTTAAATTGCAACTAAAACTTTGTCTGATATCAAAGCAAGTTATTGTTTTCGAAATGGCAAAAGAAAATTTCATCAACAATCAAAATTTCGTTCTCTTTTTTACGTAAACAATGTTATTGAATGTGCAAGTTAAAAAATAATGAAATACTATAAAAATTTTAAAAAACTGCGCTGTTTAAGAAAATAGAAAATGCATTAGATTTGTCAGACCTAAAAAACAATAAAAACAACAAAAAACGTCTTCAGCACTTTCGTAAGTTTAGTTCTATTATCACCATTGAAAGTTTCCCCTACAGATTTCGTCTGTGATGCACCCTAATGTTTTCGTTTTCGGCCTGATGAAAAAAAAAATTTTTTTTTTCATTCACGAAGATTTCAAAATTTTTATTTAATTTTATAATTTTCAAAAAAAAAATTCTAATAAAATATAAAAAAACACTTCAAAAAATAAGGAGCAAGACTATTTTTATTTCAAACTTTTTTATTTTATTTTAACAAACGCATATTTTTTTCTGATTTGTAGAAAGCATTCATCGCGCAACAGATATGCAAAAAAGATTGCGGTTAAGGATGAAATGTGACAGAATTGAAAGAAATTGAGTTATTCGAAGAAGAATGTTGAGCAGCAAGGCATAAAAAAAGTTTTCGTTGCTAACAACCAACGCCGTTGCTAAGGTTCTGGATCTTTGTTTGAATTTAGCAGAATTTTCAGGATTGGCGAGAAACTTATTACGCTAGTTTAAGCAACAACTCCTATTCCTTTTAAAACAATCTCTACTTTTTTTAAGGCTCGCGCGTGAATTTTGAAATATATATATATATATATATATATATATATATATATATATATTTAGGGTTTTTCTAGTTGAATAAGTTATATTTTTTTTTATCTAAAAGCTTATTTTTTCACTTCAATTTGTTCCTAATACCAAAGTTAATTAAGCATCATTGGCGTTAATATCAATATGACAATTTTTTACGGTTCTCTTATTCTTATATATTATCTTACATATATTCTCAATTAATTTAGCTTTTAATACAAAACATAATTTTTTTTAAAAATTATACCTATTATCTAAATTAATTAATTGTATTTCTTGAAAATAATTAGTAATGGCACTGAAATTTTTATTTTTATTTTTTGCGAACGAACTAATATTGGTACTTTTTTCGCTCTCAAGTAATCGCCAAACAATTTTTGATGCCAGTAAATCTTAATTAAATATGGCAGCAGAGTTCTAAAGGAAATTCGAGTACTCTAGCTAGTCGGGAAATGTTCCGAATTATGATAACAAGGTTCCACCTTCACAGACCAGAATAAAAAGCGTATAGTATCCAATTATATGTTATCCAATTATTGAAAGTCGACTTGCGACAGCTTCATATAGTTGAATTGAAAATAATGTTCCTTTATAAGAGAATATGATACGATTTTTATGCAGAATATTTATTAAATCAATATTATAGCTTTTTAAAAATGTATTCAAAAACACATTTATATAATTTGAATTTTATAATATTCATTTTTTAGCTTTTCAATAAATTGGTCTAATTACAGGAATAAAGCAACAAAAGTGGAAACGTTTCAAGAATCGATATTTTATTGTTTCCGATTGTCTATTACAAATCTTTTATGGATAAGTGTTATTTATTTTGAAATATTGTATAAATTTTTCAATCTATAAATTTAAAAAAAACCCCATCAATATTGTTGCGTTTTTAAAACGCATTCAAAGGTATTTTTTTATAATACAAATTTCAAAATGTTAATTCCTTAGTTTTTTATTAATTAGTCTTGTTACAGATAATCATCTCATTTTACATTAACCTTAATAATCGAGATTTTATTGTAATCGGTTACCTACTGCAGATCGTTTATGACTAAGTTTTATTTATTTTGAAATATTGTATAACTTTTTCAATACATAAATTTTGAAAAAAACAAACAAGCAAACATCAATATTGTTGCGGTTTTAAAATGCACATTCAAAGTTATATTTTTATTATTCAAATTTTAAAATGTTAATTCCTTAGTTTTTTATGAATTAGTTTTAATACAGATAATCATCTCATTTCATGTTAATTTTATAATTAAGATTTTATTGTAATCGATTACCAACTGTAGATCGTTTATAACTAAGTTTTATTTATTTTGAAATATAGAATAAGAAAATTTTACAATCTAGAAACTAAAGAAACACCGTCAATATTGCAGTTTTTTTTAAATGCATTCAAAAGTACCTTTTTATAATTAATTTTAAAATGTAATTTTTTTAGTTTTTAATGAGTCTTTATCTCAATTTCCATAATCGATATTTTATAGTTTTCGATAATCAATGGCAGATCTTTAATGGCAAAGTGTTTTTAGTTTGAAATATATAGCACATATATTACAATCGAATAACTAAAAAAAAAGTTATATTTGAGTTGAATGTTTTAAATTCAACGAGCAAATCTTAACACGTCAATAACGAAACAAAACATGAGACATAAATAAATTCAACGATCAATTCTTCTGATTATCGAAAAGCTTTTCACCAGTATTTTTGCGTAGTGTTTTATTGATTCCTAAGACGCAAATCGAGAATTCAAAGAATCCTTAATCTATTCTCACTTAGCTTTGAAAGTCGCTGTATTATAAATGTCAAATGCCATTAATATAATATGAAATTACAAGACGCCTCCATATTTTCCGATTCTTTTTTAATAACTTGTGTTGCATAAAAGAAATTAAAAATTTATTTTATTTAAATTACTTTCTCATGAAATGGTTTCAACGTTATTTTATTATTATATTTTTTTGTAACAACAAATAAAAGAAAATTAATGATTGATAATAGCAGTCATATATTATTTATTAATGTTTCTTTACTTCGCCATGTATTTTTAATCTTTAATGGATAGTTTTAGTTTTCAAATTTTATACTACTTTAAAAGCTATTGTTATAAAATAAATTACCAGCTATCGTTGTAAATAATTTTTCTTTGCTGCGTTAGTTTGCTATAAATTAATCAGTTGAAGATAGTATTAGAAATTAAATTTAGGACATAGTTTCGTGCGTAGACGATTCTATAACTAGCGTATTTTTGAACTTTTTAAATTTTATTTTTCGAAAATTTAGTTTTTTAAAGAAATTTGATTTGTATCTGCATAAGTTTCACATTATAAGTTGCTGTACCGTGACGTTTTTTAAGCTGTGTGCAATTTGCAAACTAATTGTTATATATTTAAATAAATATGTAGATAATACAATAGAATAGAAAATAATAGCAAATAAATGTAGATTTTGAATGAAATCTCGTAAAATGCGAATTTTTTTAAAGAAAACCTTCAATTTTGTCAGTAAAAAAAAACATTTAATAGATATAAAAGCTGATATAAGTTATAAACAAAAATATTTTATTATTAATTAGTCTAAATAATATGTCATTAAATTGATATATTTCGTCGATATTACAGTCAAAAGTCTCCCAATAATGACGAAAATGTGCCCAAGTCATTAAAATCTCTATCGCCCATTTAAGAAAGAGCTCAATGAATAATACTGAACAAAGAAAAACTGTAGACTATAAATGAAATGTAAAAAGGCCGATTTTACCGGTGGCATAAAACTTTAAAATAGAATTTCAAAAAGTATTATGTTTTTTATTTTATCACTTTTGCACGGAGTAAACAATTCTGGTAGAGTTAGAATACTGTATCATGATGACAGTTCTGGTAAAAAGAAAAAAAAAAGCACAATACTGGTTAATAAAACCTGAAATATACGGTATTTAAACCATTCATTCATTAACCATTCATATATATATATATATATATATATATATATATATATATATATATATATATATATATATATATATATATATATATATATATATATATATATATATATATATATATATATATATATATATATATATATATATATATATATATATATATATATATATATATATATATATATATATATATATATATATATATATATATATATGCAGTCTATATTCCTAAATGCAAATTTGTTTTCCAAGTGCAGATTAATTTCCTAGTACAGGTAATCGTTCATTTGTTTACGATTAACATAAAGAAAATTTTCTTCCTTAAAATTATAATCATATTATATTTTACAAGCAAAATAATCTTTATTTTGTTTAGTTATTTTCATTTTTGAAAAATAATGAATTTTAATAGGGGAAAAAAAAACAATAACGAATGAGAAGCAATCACGGGGAAGTGGGGCGAGCAGGAGCCTGAGTCTCCTAGTTTTATTGTTGCCGTAAGTTGTGAAAGTAAGAAGTTTTTTCTTAAACCAACAAATGAGATATCTGTTATTTTAATTTTATTACATTTAATTTCGCTTATTCTAATTGAGGCCGAAGCCAATCAGTTTTCAGACCACGCATTATCTCTTTTAAATGACTACATCTCACCCTTTAGACATCACTTGGCTAAATTTATGTAATCACAACTTTAAGTTACTTTTATGTGACCACGTATCATCTCTCTGACAAGATTCTAGGTAATTTATTTTATTTTGCATTTAAAATGCAATTTTAATTATTTTTTGATATAGATTTTTATTGCTGCCGATAGTTAATAAATTCGAAAGTTTTCTCTTGAACCTGTTCATATCTGTAAGTGTTTAAAAAATCGATATATCGTATTTTTAATTAATTACATTTAATTTTATAGATTTTTCTCGTCCGTCGATTGAGGTCAAGATTTGTCACTTTTCAGACCACGCATTGTCTCTTTTAGGTGATAACATATCACCTCTCTAACAATATCGGTTAGTCATTTATGTTATTTAATATTTAAATGATAATTTCAGTTTTTTTAAAGAGATTTTTATTGCTATCGAAATTATAGAGTTCCTTTATCTTTGTTCATAGCACCTGTTCAAAACGACAATATATCGCGTTTTTAATTAATTACATTCAATTTCACGAATTTTTCTCATCCATCAATTAAGGTCGGAGTTAATAACTTTTCAAACCACGCATTGTCTCGTTTAATAAATGTGACCACATCTCTCTATATTACCTCTCAGACAACAGCACGTGGTCACATTTATGAAATCGATCAACTTATGGATTGCAACCCTACCTTGCGCCGGCGCACGAAGGGGGCGGTCCTTTTCTAAGTTTCGTTCGAAGCGACGATTCAGCGGACCTTACCGAACATTGACATTCTAAGTGAAGTGACAACCATCACATAACTTTTGCAATACTGTGGACATGGTCTATCTTCAAACTCCGTTGTGTCATCCATGTTTCATTGATTCCACATGGAAATTCGTCCTTGGGACTGTGCACGCTATGTGAGTAATACATAGTTTCTCATAGTAAATAGTATCTTTCGTAGTAAACAGTAGCTAAATCATGACATGATCACTGATTGATGGCAAGGAAAAAAAATTATTTAAAATAAATTTAATTTCAACATAACAATTATGTTTATTTTAGCAGTTACTGCATTGACTGATAAATACATTTTAACTTTAATTTAAAATCTCGATTTCTGATTTTCGTTTAATATATTTTAATTTTTAATAGATTTAAATTATACGCTATGTGAGTAATATATAGTTTTTCATAGTAAATAGTATCTTTCGTAGTAAACAGGAGCTTAATCATGATCACTGAATGATGACACGAAAAAAAAAATAGTTGCAAAAAAAAATTGATTGAAAATAAATTTAATTTGAACATATTAATTGTATTTATTTCAGCAGTTATTGGATTGACTTACAATAATAAGTCTATTTTAACTTTAATTCAAAATCTCGATTTCTGATTTTCGTTAATATATTTTAATTTTTAGTAGATTTAAATTATACACTATGTGAGTAATACACAGTTTCTCATAGTAAATAGTATCTTTTGTTGGAAATAAGGGCTGAATCATGATCATTGAATGATAACATCGATGAAAAAAGAAAGTTCCAAAAAAGAATTGATTGAAATTAAACTTAATTTGAGCGTAATATTTGTGCTTATAAGCATTATATGTTATGACTAATTTTGGTGTTAGATATATTATTTTTCTCTGTTCTTCTGTTCTCTAAAATACACGAAGCTATAGTTCGAAAGAACCACCTTTGTAGAAAGAAGCTATAGTTCTCTAAAACCACGGTTTACAAGGGATAAGTACTCCTTAATTACTTAATATCTTTGTTAGGGTAATTAAATGCAATAGAATTATTTACCACATTAAGAAAGAGTACGGAATTCGTTTCCAATCACTCCAATCTATTCATCGTTGTCTGCTTTTGTAATATTTTAAGTTATATTCCTTAACTTAGTATCATATTAAACACACTCTTTACGAACGATTCAGTAATTTTAATTGTTAAATTGTTGATTTTATATTATTTTTAAGCATAACGTTTAGTGTCACAGTTTTTAGGAACAAATAAATTAGGTTTTATGTCACTTTTAAAACTATTTTAATGCAGACGAGCAATCGATGCAATTTAGAGGTGTCAATGCATAAATGTTTTAATATCAGAGGTCATTTATTTGTTATTATCTTATAATTTTTTCTTTAAAATTACCATATTTTAGAAATATTTCATTAAAAAAAGAGTTATTGTTTAAGAAAAATTCCAAAAATTTTTGTACTCTGCAAGATTATTATAATTTTCAATATTCAAAGTGTTGGTTTTTTTTTAATGGTTATTTTGACTTATTTATAAGCAAGTTTAAGAAAGGTTCAACTTAAAATTAAATCGTAGTATTTCAAAAATGGTATTCCAAAAATGTAGTGTTAATCTAATACAAAGGTATTGTTTTATTACTTATAGAAGCATGTTTGAGAAAATATCGAAATCGTAGTGTGTTTTTGTTTCAGAAATACGATTTCTTTGAAAATTTGAGTCTTAAACTGTTTTCTGTAACTATTTATTATATTTTCATCAGAATAATTTGTTTGAAATATTAATAACAGTTAAGATGTGATGCAATAGTTCACTCTTTGAGTAAATCGTGGTACACTATGAGAAATCCTTGTTCAAATTACTGTTAGGGATATCGGCGCTTAGGGTGCCGATACTTTTTACCGTAAAATCCATTTTTACTGGAACTTGCTACGGAGCAAAAAATATGATATACCGTAATTTTTACAGTAATTATCGTAAAATAATTGAATCACTCTATTTGAATAATTATTACTGTAAAAGTTAAGGTATAATATTTTATGGTAAAATGGATTTTGCAGATGAAGCACCCGAAATGCGAGTACTTTGTGCCGCAATTTGATCCATAATTTTTTACAGTGTACTTTCTGTAAGTTTAAACATATTATCTATTCTATTTTCTGTTCCATTTTTCCACTAAAAACTCAGATTTCAGTTCAGACATGTTTTTCATAAGTAAACGGGGGAATTTTTTTAATTTTCTTTTTTCTCTGACTAATTTATAATCAAATGATGGCTTATTTATCTCCTCCCCCCCTCTCTCTTAAAGTAAGATTTTTTGTTTATATATAAATGAGTTCAAAAAGTGGCAAATAAAAAAGCAGTGCAGCGATTTAAAAAAACAAACAAACAAAAAATTTACTTTAAATTTAAATAAGAATTCAGGAGAATAAATCATAGGTGTATATCTAAAAAACATCCAATGCTCATTTATTCGGCGCTATTATCAATAACACTGTGACATTTGAGATAGTTATATTTTAGTTATTTTGATCTATCTTTAAATTAATCTTTCTTTATTTTAATCTATTTTAATAAGTTCGTATGACATATTTAGAATTTGTGTTCTAATTTTCTTTTTTAAAACAACAACAAAAAGAAGAAAATATGCTTTTCTGTGTTTAGAATTTTGCGTTTCGCAATTTTGGGTTTTTAATTTCTTTGAAACATTAAAAGCGAAAAGTAATATTAGTGTTTATAATTTTAAACATAAATATTTTATAGAAAGTTAGCCAAAAATGTCTAATTTTAAAATTTTTTTAAATGCTATGAATATTTTTAAATCATGCATGTAACAACATCATAAAATTTAAAGCAATAGATGCATTTAGAAAAACACATTTAAAATGTGTTTTGGTTTTTTTTTAAAACAATTAAATTTTCAACTTCAAAACATCATGACTCTTAAAACAAAAATAAATATTTAGTGAACCAGACTGTGCATGCAATATATATTTTTTTTCTGATCTATTTCTAGAGCTTTAGGACAGTAGGGTACTAGTTTTTACACCATCTTAGCACACACACACCTTCCCAAGGGACATTTTAATACTCGACCCACTTTCCCTCCTTCTCCATTAATTTTGTTACGCCTCTCCTTTTATTAAACTGGCAGAACGCCCATATTCCTAGAATTCACGCGATTAAACAAGTAGAAACTGTCTAGATTGTATTATATTTTACAATAAAAAAAGTTTTATAGCATTAAATCAGTCTAATTTAATTTTAAAATTTTTGTGTCGCACAATAATTTAAATAAAACATAAGTTTGTTAATGACGTTAAATTATAAAAATATCTTTAAAATCATTAAAATTAAAAAATAAATATGCATATTATGTGCATAAATGTAAATACAAATATTCAGAAATATTCGGCACTGAGAAAAAAATATGACTGAAATTACCTGAATATGGTAAAATTTACAGTGTTTCTGTGTCTATGGGTTCAACGAAACAGTAATTCGTACCGAATCGCTTTGGTAGTGATTTTGATAAAATTAGAATAAAATATGGTTTTATAATATGCGATAAAATTCTGTAAATGTGGTAAAATTTGGTAGTTTTATTATGATACTTTAGAGCAGGGATCGCCAAACTTTTTTGATCATCGACCCCTATATAATTTTTCGAAATCTCCATCGACCCCCACAAAAGTAATTTTCTGTTAATTAAAATAAAACTATTAGATGCTGCGTTTGTACATTTATTTTATGATTTTAAACATTTATTAAAGTAATAGTACATTGTGTAACTATAGTTTTATGAAAAATATATTAATATTGAAATTTAAATACCTTATTATTAAATAATAAGTAACTATGCATAAGTAGTTATAATAAGTAAAGCTACTAAAGATTTACTGCTTCTTGATCAATGAGATGGGTGTGCCTGGTGTTTTTTTGCAAGGTTCGCTATATTGGGTTCAAAATTGGTCAATTTTAATTTTCGTCAAAATTGGTCAATTTTGTAATTTTCGTAAAAAAATACAAAGTGTGCTATAGTTTTGTCGTGGGCTGTACTAATCCATATTATTAATGCTTACCTTCTTTTTTGTGCATTGATAATTGAAATTGATATCCAAACTAAAAGAATCGAAACAATAACTAATTATCCAAAACTATAAAAGTTTTAATAATGACACTGCAAATATTCAACACAGTTTGCAAAGATAGCTGAAACTGCGTATGATATTTGCATTTGTAACGTCAATGCTCGTCACACGTGACATTAGGACAAGCGCACATATGCATATGACTTATAAACTGCGCTGAGTTCGTGCCACTGCGCGGTGGTACGTAAGTACTTGTTTCACCCCAATAAATATACGTTTATTAATTTATGTTTTATAAAGAAACTGATATTGAGTCGATTATATAAAAAATTCACAAATTTTACATACTTATTTAGGTACGTGTGATTTGCGTATTGAGAACTGTTTTTTTTTTTCTGTCCCACAATCGACCCTTCCGATTCGGATCGACCCCCATTCGCCCCCCTGTCTCACATCAACCCCCGCTTTTGTTAAATAGACCCCTGGGGGTCTATATAGACCACTTAGTCGACCTCTGCTTTAGAGCATGGCATTAAAATCTTTTAATCGGTTAAATTGACTCTTCAGTTTTATATTTTTTACTAAACGTGTGGTTATAAGAACTATGATTTTCAAAACTAGAATTCCCAGTAAACCGTTACCATATGGACGGAAAAATTACCAAGTGAGTGGTTTAAATATCGCATATTTTGTTTCATTTACCAGAATTATGATGCTTTTTTTAGATATATATGTAAAAAATGTGCCAAAAATACAATACGGTTATTTTACTAGAATTTTTTTTCCGTGAGATATCCTGAAAAATCATACTTTATAATATAAATTAAAAACTTAATTAAGTATTCGTAAGTATTTTTGTGAAAGTAGATTTTAGAGTTTTTGCTATAAATTAGTTGCATGCCACATATTTTTGAGTGACGGAAATATTTAAGGCTTCGCTTAAGACAGAAAAAGGATTTTATAAACTTATTCTGTGTTAACCATCGGAGAATTAAATGAATGCAGTTTCCTTATTATAACTAATTAATAACTCTTTGTTTCCTTTTATTCATTAACGAAACTAGTTATCAAATTTAAAGATTATAACTATTTTTGAATCTTTGAAATTAAAATGTTGGAAATTATTTATCGAAATTTTAGTGGTTAATTCGCAGTATTTTTTACTATGCTAAAAGAATTTGAGTCTGTTCCAATGCTTTAGAGTTATTTTTTTCCTCAGCAAAAACAGTATTCATTCGAAAAAGTAGTATCACTTATGAAATAGTCAATAATGTCGTGGTCATAAAAAACAACGATAAAAGCTCACCGACATTAAATTACTGCTATTTAATAATCTTAAAAGCTAAAGACAATTATTTGTAAATGACTATACTGTTACTTACAACTTAATTACGCATAACATTTTCCTGATATTTTCTACCATTTAGAGGAAAAGCTTAATTTCGCTATCATTATTAATGTTATTATTTAGTTTTTTTGTTGGCAGCATTGTTGAAACACAATTGCTTTATTGTTCTTGATCTATCAACCTACTTTAAGTTCTAGCTAGGGCCTTAGAGTTCTAATGGTACTAGGTACCATATGAAATGATTTTCCCAATTTCCCAGAGGATACTGATAAAAGATCATCCTCTAATACTATGCATGATTATCTCAATAGAGTAAGTATTAGAATCTATTGACCCAAGGGATGCGACCTCAATGAGTCTGTAATTAATTTAAGAGCTATACTGAGCATTTTATTTTATTAAACGTCACTAAAAATAGGTGTGGTCAAGTTCAAATATTTTTTCTTTATGTAAAAGGCTTATGATGTTGAATTATGAAATTATAAGGGCTTATGATGTTGATTGTGTATTTTTTTTTTATATCAGAAATGGGTTATTGGGTCATGTATAGTGGCTATTTTAAGTATCTTTACAAAAGCGTTAACTTTAAAAACTTAAGTTGTGAACTATAAAACATTATAAGTAAAATATTAATTTGAAGGACAGTTAGTAAATTGATTTGAAAAAAAAATTTCCAAGTTTCCTTTTTCTTAATTAAAATTAAGTATATTAGTGAATTTTGTTCTTCCATTAAATTGAGTCTAATAACGATGATTGAAGGACAGCATTTAGTTATGAAAGTAATATTTGTTGTGGTAATTCAATGTAATTCTGTAAAATAATTAATGTGAATGGAGCCACTTTTGTAAAACAAATACGAAGAAGTTACCTCTTTTGTAAAACAATATTATGAAGTTAACGCTTTTTATTTTTCTTTAAAAATGGAGGTGACTTAAATAGGAACATCTGCAACCAGTGGATTAAATATCATATACAGGTGGAAAAATATGTCATAAAATTTAAATCACATAAATTAAAATGTAGAAACGTTCCTGTGTTAGTAAACGGGGTTATATAACTAAGATAATGCATTGTTTTGAAATTAAAGTTATTGTTTTGAAATTAAAGTCAATTAACCAAATAGCACCAATAGTCACTTTAAGAATTTTTTGTTTCAAATAATTGACGGCACATATTGATAGATTTCTTATTCATACTTATAAATTTAAAAAAAAAATTTCGATCTTAATTCGTTATGTGCCATTTCTTGTTTTTAAAACTTAAGCGGTAACTGACAAAAAAAAATTTCACTTTCTTTAAATCTAAATGTATACTACAAATTTTCTTTAATAACAAAGTAACCTTCCTCGTAACTATTAGACTCAAAACCGATTTTTCTAAGTTAACTGCTTTCATTAAAAATGTGTTTCGATTTAAAAAAATATGAGAATTAAATATACTTTTTGATTAGTAAAGTATTAAAATCATTGCAGAAAGGTAATCCTATCGATAAAAAACGCTTCAATACGTAAGATGACTAAAGCAAGAATTAGTTTCTTTTGCTGAAACGGAATTTACATACTTTTTACTTCGTAACTCTCGTTGAACAGCCGACCCAATTTTTTGAGTTCACGACTACTAATCTTCAACTCCGTAGCCTTGTAATTTTGAACCCAATCCAGAAGACAAGGAAACTCCCGGATCAAGTATTGGGAGAAATTGAGACTTGGTGCATGAAAATCCGATCTTTAGATCAAAAGTTATTCAGATATGAAAAATGTTAAAAAATAAAGTTAAGCATTTCATAAAGTTAAGCACATTTGTAAGTTAAAAATTCAAAAAATCTCCAGAATTCGAAGTACATTTGTAATAAATGATGTAGTAAATGACCTCAAAGTACTTACCTAGTAAATGGCTTAAGTTTGATTCCAATCCCACATTCCATAAGAAAACGTAAGCTGCTTTAATTTGTTTAATTCAGCCATCACCGTCCCATCGGCTACCGCGTTCTTTTACATTTTGTTTTCCCTTCGATTTTTTTTAATTTCTAGCCTATTCCATATAAGTCATATATGTTTTATTGAGTAGAGAGAGCGAGTGCGTTTATTCGAGCGCTTGAAACACGTCAACCATTCTTTTCCCAATTCAATTTTTATTACCAAGTATGCATTTTAATTATTATTGTTAAATATCTACTTAAACCATCAGTTTGCACAGTTTCCTTTAATTTATATTTCTGCATCATCATTGCATGTGCATCATTGATATAAATTGTTTTAATATTCTTTTTATCGCTGATAGCACGATTCAAATGTTTTGTAGATACTGTAATCTTTTTTTACTTGTTTTTGAATGAATTTTTTTTCTGTTGGAGAAATCTAAAAGACCAGTGTTGAATTTAAATATTACTTAATTAATTACTGGAATTCCGCAAATATTTTAGTAACCAGAATTCTAAGGATACTTTTTTTTTATAATCACAAAAAGTTTTAAGTTTTTGCAACTTTTGGTCATTTCGAACTCCTTTCGAAATTTGTACAAAAATTATGACTTTTTGAAAAAAATTAAAAAATTTCTAGGTAATATTTGTTTTAATAATTTATTAGTCAATTTCACAACGTTTAAAATTAATGTTCGTAATATTATTGAAAACATAGGACTATGGCCTTAATGGGACAATTTTTGTAGTTATTCTAGTCTTGATAAAATAAAAATAAAAATTCATCAATTTAGTCAATAAAATAATAAACATTTCATTGATTATTAAAATTTAAATAAATTTGAATTAAATTAGTATTCGTGTCTGCAGTCAATGCATTTTTATAAAGTCTGCAAAAGATTTTAAATCGAAAAATTTATTTAATTCAATGGTTACTAACTTTTTCCATTTCAAAATCTATTGGCCACTTGCAACTTCGAAACGTTGCTTGTAGATATCCATTTCAAACGTCTCTCTGTTTTATTGAAGTAAAACTTATTACGATGTTAAAGTTTTTATTTTATTTTTTAACAAATAGTAATTTTTGAATGCCCAAATTCAGTTTTCAAACTTATGTAAAACATTTTAAAACTGATATGTTATGTAAAATTATCATTACAAGTAAGGGTAAATAACTAAATTATGATTAACAAAAAAATTTTATATTTAGATATGAAATTTTTTTTCCGCATCACACATGATTAAAAAATGTCAGTTATGAAATGTTAAATATTATCAAAATAAATAAAACACACAAGTAACAGGATGTTATCTTTTTTAGTGTAGATGTTAGAAAAAAATCGATCTGGGATACTAATGGATAACAATAATTTTAAAGGGAATGGTGTCATTTGCCATTTACTATTTAAATAATCTTAACTTTTTAAACTTAACTTGGTTTATAATGAGGTTATACCCTTTTTGTTTTAGGAATTGCTCAATGAGGTCATTTGTAAAAGCATTTTAATGCGAATACCTCACAAACAAAAGCAACTTTTGACAGCAGGAGAAATATGTGTTTTAAAAGCGATTAGTAGGGGATTTACTGTCAAAGCCATTAAAGTAAAGGCTATCCATTATTATAATCAATAAATTCAAGCTGAAACAGTCGCAAAAATAAGGTCATTTGAGAATGTGAGTCGACTGCTTCTACGAAAAATATTGATTATGTTAAAATTATTGATAGGGATTTTTAACAAAATATGTCAGGTTTTATCTAGGACAGAATTTCTAGAAAATGTATCCATTAATTTTAAGTTGAAAATGCTTATTTGCACTTATTGAAGTAGTTCATATAATTTTTGTATTAGTTTAAAAATAATTAGCTAGCTTATTTAGATAGGATTCTGAAAGCATCTGGCAACTTAAAAGATTAATTAATTATTTTTATTATTAATTAATTATTTTTAATTTTTCTTATGAGTTCTACCCCCCCCCCGTGATACGGTACGTGATTTCTTATGAATTCCCCCCCTGTGGTCCCCATGATACGGCAAAAGCATTCAATTTTTGGCTAAAGTCTTAAAACTTAAATGGAATGCTCAATATTACGAGTCACAAATAAGAATCCAATGTAGTTGAAAATTTAATTTTTTTTCATTGTTTTTAATTATTGAAGCACCATATAACCAAAACTAATCACGCAATGAGGAACCAGAGAGCGTCAAATTCTTGAGAGCTATTCAGCTGACCAAAAGCGGCAGGTTATACTTCTTGAAATGAATATGTTATATATCTGAATATGCTATGTATCTGAAATATATACGTTTCTAGTGAGTAAACTTGCCATCATTACGCTGATAACTGAATCTTGTCGTTATTAGTAGCATATATTTTAGATCTGGATTTTCATTTTTTTTTAAATTGCAGAGATAATCTTGGAATTTCCGTGTAGTGTTTACAGAATAGTAACATTGACAATATACAGTTTAAAAATATCGAAACCTTCATTTTTTAAGGTAAAAACTTTCTTTAAGAATTATTTTATTAAATGATCTCATACATTTCATATTTAAGATTCAATTTCGTCTTAAAATGCAATAAAAATACATTTTATTTACCAGTATGTGTTAAAAATTGTAACGTTGAATACGATAGTTGAAAACAATTTTACGAAATTACCCCAACAAACCTATATATTTTTTTAAATAGAATTATTATAAGTGTCTTTATTTTATGGAAATCAAATGTTAACTTTCCTCATTAAGGATTAAAATTGCATTTTGAATTAGGGATTGAAATTGCAGCTTAAACAGGCATAAGTTGAAACATCAATTTAAAAAGAAATTGCCAATCCTATAATTATATAACATAGATATTTTTTCAAGTTTGATTTTGTAAAATGCGGTTATAGATTACGGTGGTTTTTGTCGAATTTTTTCAGAAAATGCGAATCAAATGTCAAATTTTCTTATAAAATGGGACTAAAGTTGTAATATTAGAAGGAACAGTTTAGCCACAAATTTTACGAAATTTCACAGCGAACCCTGTAAGTTTTGAACAAAAACTGTTCCTTCAAAACACGTTCTGTAAAATCATGTCATCTATACGTATTACTCATGTGTAATACCCTGTCATTTGTAGTTTAAGTTTAATTTTTCTATTACTATTAGTGTAATCTTAGAGTAGTTCGACCTAAAACCATCTATATTCAGCGTACACTGTAAAAATTCCGTTTCAAATTACTGTATAAAGTACCGGCACTTCGGGTGCACCAACCTTAAAATTCTATTTTACAGTAAATACATTTTTATCATAAAATATTAAACCGTTATCTAATAGTAATGCATATTAATTAGTAATTATTACAGTAAGTATTTCTGTAAAAATTACGGTATATCAGATTTCTTTGTACCGTAAAGTATTCCAGTAAAAAGGATCTTACGACAAAGAGAGTACCGGCACACAGAGTAAAGATGCTTTTTGCCATAATTTGAACTGAAATTTTTTACAGAGTCGGAATAAGGGGCTCATGAGCAATTAAAGTTTTTAATTTAAAACTCTTTATGTATTACTTATGCCCGTGGAAACAAAAAAATGAGGTTTTGTAAGTATTGAATATGTTTCAAATTATTTTATGTTTCAAAAAAACATTGTTTTATATGAATAGAAATAAAGAGTTTTTATTTTTTTCACAAGCATCAATAGACGTAAGTTAAAATGGTTATATTAATTTAAACTATAATTTAATTGAAGGCTAGTGGAAATACAGATCTATTCAATAATTTTATGCTATGAGTGGTGACTGATTATCTTTTTGATGTAGAATTTTCATTAAACATATCTTTCATACTGTTTCATTTTTTGTATTAAATTAGATCAATGAGTAAAAAATATTATATTTGGTATTTGAATAATTTTTAGTTATGAAATACATCATCGGACACCGATGATTCTTTTTGTGCTTAAAGTAAAGTTTTCCAAACACAGCTCACTTCCAAACAATCATTTCTGAAATTTGCACTTATTTGCAATTACTTAGATCTAAGAAAAAAAGTAATTCATCAATGAAATTTCTTTCATTTACAAAATAATTTATTGATACATTTTTGAATATAAACGAAAAAAAAATTGTATTTTTTTGGATTTTATATTTTTGAACAAATATAATTCCGAGAATCTAACAGTTTATATGCAGGGTGTTTATAAAGTCCCGGACCCATTTTGATGTTTAAAAACTCATAAAATAATAAAGATAGATTAAAATTAATAAATAAATGGTTAGATAGACCCAAAAAGTTTCATGACCCATGTCAATGAACTTCCACGTGTTATATGGTAGGAAGGATAGAAGATGCTGCTGATTTTCTAAACCGCGTAATGTTCTCCGACGAATCATCCTTTCATGTTTCTGGCATTGTTAATCACCATAATGTGCGCATATGGGAATCTGAAAGCCCCCATGAATACCGTGAGACACAAAGGGATTCCCCAAAGGTTAATGTGTGACGTGGACTAATGCACGGCCGAGTCATTGGGAGACGGTCTCATCAGTTGTATACTTAGACATGATGGAAAATTTCGTATTTCCACAACCAGAAGAGCTTCAGCCACATGTATTTTTGCAACAAGATGGTGCACCACCTCATTGCGGTATCATCGTTCGTAGTTCTTTGAATGACCATTTTCCTGGTAGATGGATTGGGCGAGGAGGTCCAATTCCTTGGCCACCAAGATCACCTGATATAACGCCGCTGGACTTTTTTCTTTGGGGATTTATAAAGGACAATGTTTACAGGAGGATCGTGTCGAACATTGTAAAAGCCAGAATTACAATCGCAATAGCCTCTGTGGATGCCGACATGCTTGCTGCTACCTGGCGTGAAATTGACTATCGACTTGATATTCTCCGTGCGACGAAGGGGCATACGTGGAAGTTCATTGACAAGGGCCATAAAACTTTTTGAGTCTATCTAACCATTTATGTTATTAATTTTAATCTATCTTTATTATTTTATGAGTTTTTAAACATCAAAATGGGTCCGGGGCTTTATAAACACCATATATATATATATATATATATATATATATATATATATATATATATATATATATATATATATATATATATATATATATATATATATATATATATATATATATATATATATATATATATATATATACAGTAGTAGCACATATATTTGTAATTAGAGATTCAGAAAAAAATGATGCATATAAAACGAACACCGGTGTCCCCCTGCTCCAAGGGTTAAAGTTACCGCTTTTTATTATTGAAAATTTGATCCAAAAATCTGATTCACTTTCCTGGTAGCTAAAAAAAGACAAATGTTCTTTTGATATTTCAATTATTCAGAAAATTATTTTAATTTTACCTAAAATTTCGCAACTACGATTCAGAAAGACAAATCAAGAAGGTTATTATCATTTTCATACCCTTGAAAAACATGAACTCAATATCTTTTGTGTTGTAAATATAGCGCTATTGAATTTCGATGGATCGATTTGTTTGCCTTTCTTCATTTAAACGTTTTCCTTCGATTTTGTTTGCCTTTGCCCATGAGAAACGGAAACAATCGAATTAACCAAGGAAACCTGACCTTTTACGGACACTAGTATAAAACTATCAATCATTATTTTGTTTTATATAATAGATTGTAACAAACTTCATGATTTCTCGATTTATTAAGTAAGTTCTGGTTATGGAATCCACAAAATATAAATTTATAATTGTTATATTTTTGAAAAATGTTCCACAAAAAAATGGATGCTCAAATATCACGAAACTTCGTTTTTGAAGAAAACGTTTCCGTACATACTTCGAGCAAAAGTTTTGTCACGAAACGCGATTCGAACTCTTGATCTTCATGGAACTCCTTGACCACCATACTGACCATTGGCTTAGTACGCAGTTTATTTTCGATTGTTAAGTTTTTTTTCTTAATTTGTCATTCTAGTTCATAATTTCTTGCAATGCACTACGATGAGATTTCTACGAGATGCACTACGATGAGTTGATGAAATATTTTCGTCATATATTTGAAAGTTTGCGGTATATTACAAATCACGTGATTACGCGATAAAGTGATTCTCAAAATTAGCGAAGGATTGTTGAATCGTCAAAGGTGAGAGTGTGACTTTGAAAAAATAAAATTTGTGCAAAGTTATATAGTTTTCTTTTAAAAGAGAAACTTCATAATTTTGAAGAACTATGAGAGAGAATTATGAAAAATTATGAGATTTTGGAAGACTAAATTTCTTAAAAATTTTTATCATTGACTAAATGTTTTGTATAAAGGTTACAGCGAAATTATATGTCACTGTAAATGTTATCGAAAACAATAAAATGATATAGCAAAAACTATCGTTGAAACTTAACAAGTGCATTATCTTTGAAACATTTAAACTGTACAATAGCGTCTGAAAATGTGAACGTGTTTTGTTATTTTGCAAATGCTGAGGCGTCCGCTTTTCTGCTGCAACAACTGAAACTTATCTTTCTGAAATGCTGCGTAAACATTTCGGAAAGGTATCAATCAGTTTTTAGAACAATGCCTTAGAAAAAATTATGTTGATTTATACTTATAAAAGAGACAATTGTGTGCTATATTATGAAAGTTTGCTGTTGTTTTGCATGCTGCTATACACATACAGAAACAAAATTTCGCGGTTACAACATGTATGTATGTTATTCGTTATATAATAAGAATAATTATATTTTATTTCTAAATATCTGTCAATAGTATTTAAAAAATTTTTTAACCCTAAATTGTGGTGTTGAAAGTGACATGGAGCTGTCAAGCAAGTACATCACAAATAACATGTTTTTTTTTTTCAAGTTGAGTTTTTCATGTGCAATTTTTTTGTGCTTAAAATTGTTTTTATTTATTTTTATGTCACTTTTATTATTTTTGTTGTGTTGCATCGCTATTTAGTTGTATTACATTGTGGAATATTTTCTGTTAAATGTCTTGCCTAGGAATAAAATTTCTCAAAAGAAAAAAAAAACAGACGTTATTATTATTAATTTTTATTTTTATTATTTTTTTTAATGTTTTTTTCACGAGAGTAAAAAAATTCTTTAAACCAAGTAAATGAGTTTCTAGAATTGGTATATCTCCTGCAAAATTTTACTCTTATGCATGGCATTTAACAGAAAATACTTCACAATGTAATTTATCTATATTGCAAGGCAACACAACAATAAATAATAAAATTAACAATTTAAAACTGGAAAAATTATTCACGAAAAATATAAGTTGAAACAAAAATATGTTATTTGTGTGCATGTCGCTTTCAATTTCATAATTTAGTGTTTCCAATTTTTGAAACGTTATTAGAATGTTGTCTTCGCAATCAATCGTAATGACACAGTTGAACTTGATGAAAATATGTAGTTATTGTTGTATTTCAATGCATGCAAGTGATTTTTAACACAATTGCTGGTATAGATCTGTGGAGTGAGTGTTATCGATAATGTTAAACTTCATTTACGGAAAGATACCTCAACAAAGGATCGAGTTAACAAGTCTTGATAATCTAATAAGTCGAATTAACAGTCGAGTTAGCAAGTTAATATAGTCTTATAAATCGAGTTAACAATACACTAGTGAATTGTAGTGTATACTAGTGAATCTGTAGATACGCAACAGAACTATTCTAGAATTTTATGTGTGATAGAATTTGATGAACGTATATCACTAGTTGATTTATTGCTGTTTTGTGAGAAGCCGGGAGAGTGGTATTAAGATCACCGGGCTTTGAGTGCTGATAGTGAGAGCTGTATTAAGTTCATGGTCCTGGAATCCTCCTAAAATTAGCAGTCGAGTGTATACAGGCCGACGTTGTGTGTAATCGAGACTGAGTAGCAACAGTGTAATGAGGACAATGTCGCAATCGTAACAAATAGCAAGTCAACTATTCAATGTGAAGCATCTATCGAAGTAGGTTTGTTTAAATCGAAGTGAGCGTGCTGTAGAGGTAGGTGCGTTCGACAACGTTATCGAAAACGTTAACGTTTATCTATGAAAAGGTACCTGTAACATAGAATCGCGTTAACATGTCTTACAGACAAGTAAATTGATATTGAATAATTGTGGTGGTAGACAATCTAAAGATCTAAAAATATGGTTCACCATTTTAAATTTAATCTATTTGAGAACAAAGGTTAAAAATCCCCTTAGGTAAAATTAACTTCGTTCCATTCGAAAAAAATCAAGCATGTAATTTACTTAAAATAAAACTTAGCCTCACACTTTCTAAGTTTTAAAAATAACTATACACTGAGAAAAGAAGTATGGTAAAAACTACACTAACATGGAAAAACTCACTGTGTTTCTGGCTCTATAAAACACCAAAAATTTCGGTAATTTTTACAGTAGCACGTTTGTTATGATTTTGGTAAAATTAATAATAAAATATGGTTTTGTAATTTGTGATAAAATTTGGTTAGTGAGGTAAAATCTGGTAATTTTATTATTATACCTTATACCTTTTATTATTATACCTGTAAGATTTAGCATAAAAATAATTTATTCGATTAAATTTACCGTTCAGTTTATATTCAGTTTTGTATTTTTTTACTAAATGTGTGGTAATAAGAACTATTTACGTGGTAATAAGAACCAAAATTTTTGATAAACCGCTAACATATACGAGAAAATTACCAAATAAATGAGTTAAACCTGGTATTTTTTTTATTAACAAAATTGTATTTTTTTTCACCAAAAATATTCTTACCATACGGAACGGTAATTTTGCCGGAATGCTTTCAAAAGCAAAGCTACTAATGAAACATGGTTTACTGTCACGAAAGTCATAATGCTTTCAGCAACACAATATTTATTGTTAATTGGCTCGCTATAGTTTTGTGAGTCTTGAAGGTTTAGCAAATAGGAAATGATTTGCTTTTAAATATTAGAGACAATATTAGCTTTTAAAAATTAGAGATCAATATTTGCTTTCAAAGATTAGATTTTGAAGGTTAGATTTAAATTGTTATAAGGTAATATTGTAATCTCATATGCTGGACAAACTGAAAGTTGCAATGAAAAGTCGGAATTTCAAAAAAATTTCAAGGAAAGCCGCATTTAAAAGTCAGAATTTAGAAATATTCATTTGTCATACTTCTAGACTATGCTATAAGAGAAAAATATGAATTTTACGAAGTATTACGTTAGGATAACCCTGCAAAAGCATTACTAATTTGTAGCAGCCATCTTGATTTTCGCACTTGCAATATTTCATGTAACACCTCAATTAAACACGCGTTTCACTAATATTTCCTAAAAATCAACTGAACTATTCACCATCTGGCTTTCAAGGCACAACCAAAGTATCAAAACCGCAACCTTAAACTTTAGTTTAAAAAAAAAATAAACCACATGTATGTGAAAATCCACGAATCCATCGCGATTGAACTTACAGAAACGGCAGCGTCGCGTGACACTAGCCGTTACTATTAAAACGTCTGCTATTGTTTATATATTGGGCGAGGGGTGCTCGGCCTTGGGGCTTGTGATGGGGTCACGCGAGATTGAACGCGTGGTTGTCGTCTGCAGCTGTTAAGCGGGCAAATTCAATGAATATAAGTTTTAATTAGATACCATAAGGGTATATTCAAATTTTTGTTCATTTGGCCATGTGCAGATATTTTCTGAGGAAAGGTCAGAGGGAACTCGCTGTGGTGTGCTGCGAGGATATATTTGCTTTGATTATCCTGGTTATTCAGTATATTATATTTTGGATCTATTTTAAGAGTTTATGACGTGAGTAGAGAATATAATTTTTTACTATAACAAATCAAAATAACTCACAAGACTTAAAACATAAATTTCATTTGATGCATATTTAGTAACAAATTTTCCAACTGGAATGTACGCTTTACTCAAATTACTAAACTAATATTTATATTTTTTTGTATTTTACAAAATTTAATCTAAGTGCAGTTTCACATATGAATTATATGCTCTATTAGCTTTGAATCAGTCAAACAGTATTATGTTATACATTTTAATGACGGATAATTTAAATAATTAAATTAACAAGTAAATTATTAATTAATACAGTAAGTAATTACATCATTATTGCAATGAAATTGTTTAATTACGTAGTTAATCAATTTTTTAATTAACTAATTAATTTAATTAATTTTTTTTGAAATTAAGAGTAAAATTTTAGATTATTTTTGAGATAATGTGCATTATATTTATTACAAACTTTTATAATTGTTCATTGATCTTTCAATGTTTCATTGCTCAGAAACTTTTTTGAAGCTTAAAGTAATCAAAACTAGCGACATAATTTTTGAACAACAAGGGAGTATTCCAAATAGCCAAAACAATCATTTGAAACAAATTATATATATTATTTTATAAATTTATTTAAATAGTTTATTATTAATAATAATAATTGTTACAGTAAATATGAAAATCACCAAGTGACATCGGAGGAAAAATGAATTAATCCCGTGCTTTTTTATTTATAGTTCATATTAAGAAAAGGTTCAAAATAAGAGAATGATAATTGATTACAAAACTTTCTTTAAAAAGGAATATTTTGAAGTTCGGTTTTATTTTTTATTTGTTACAAAATTTTTATATTATGCTTTATTTTAAAATATGTTTTAAATAATTAATTGAAGTTTTTGTGAAGAAGAATTTTAGTAAAATTGGTTTATTTTATGATAATATATATAATTACCTTCTTCCACTATAATATGATAATAAGAAATTTTTTAACCTTTCTATTTTAAGTATTTCAAACAATAAAAAACCCAATAATAATATTTTATTATATATAATTAAAAAATTAAAAGGAAAATAAATATAAATAAATAAATAAAGTAATTAATAAAAAAATAAAAATAAATATAAAAGTATTTTAAATTAATTATACTTCTTAATACATTTCATTTCTAGTCGTCGGAAGTTTACACATGTCCCCAAATTCTCTAGCTAGGTAAATTCTAGCTACTGGTAAGCGTAAAGCCTGATTGTCTAACAAAAAAATGTGAAATACCTTTTTAAATTAAAATGTTTACGTTATTTTGGATAAAAATTTCCAATTATCTATTTTTTTATTGTTTTGCATTTCTTCAAGAGATTAGTGAGGATAATCTTGACTAATGATTTTATTGTTTGATTTCTCAATTTTTGCCATCAAGGTTATAATTTTTGCACTTATTTGCCAAACCTTAAAATCTGCTTTGTGAATAATTGCTTTTATCTACATAAAAGATCAATCATTTCACCCATTTCTTTTTCCTTTGGTCTCATTGCTATGATATATATTTTAAGATATTTTTTTTAAATGTTATAATTAATTTTTTATAGTTAGAGTTGATTTATTGACAAAAATTTTGGAAATCTAAAATATTAATTTCAAGTTTCCTAAATTAAGAAAAACTCTTAATGGGATACCTGCAAGTGAAGTAGTGTGGGTATCTCGATCCTGATTGGTTGTTGAAACGCGGCATTTGTTTACATTAGCAACTGCTTTTTCCATTCTATTTCGTGTGAGCCAAACCCGTTAAGTATCAATTCGTTTAAGTCATACATTCTTATATATTCTTTCTCAAAGATTCTTTCATAAAGATTTCAATTCTTTCACTATATATTTCTTTGTTAACACAAAGACGGCACGAAGCCATGCAGAACATATGCAAACTAATTATGCATGGAAGTTGTCAGGTACATAAAACAAAAATATGTACATTTTAACTCGAACACATAAACAAATAATAAATCTACGTGAAGTAAAAGTCGTAGACAAGAAAGAATTATATTTCAACAAATTCGTTGTGAGATATGGCGTTGTATTTAAATTACTTTCGTTAATTAGCATTCTCGCTTATGTGGAGAAACTTAGCTCGACTTTAACAAGCCATTTTACTTATAAGCGATCAGCTGGTGCTGACGCCATGATTCGTATGGGTGGGTATCCGTGATCTTCGTCTTGAAGTGCAAGTACCCAATTAAAGTATTCTGTAACAATAGAGTTAAAAAATACGAAAATAAATTCAAGGTTATCCCAGGAAAACATTGAATTAACAGTCTCCGTTGTCTACTTTAAAAAGAACTGAAAAGGGACAAGCAAACTCCTTCGTAACAGGCAACCAAAATTTTTTATTGAAAATTTAAGGAAAAATATGGAGACACATTAACAAGATAATAAATTTTAAATACAAAAAAACTTTAAAATTAAGAAAGACACCAAGCAGTTTTCGTTATAATACAGCGAAATAAATTGAATAAACTTCCTGACTATTTTTAATCAAACTACTTACATTTTTTTGTTGGAAATTTAAAAAAAATTTTTCGAAGCAACATTAACATGATAATAAATTTTAGATACAATTTTAGAAATTTTAGATTATCGCGAAATAGAAGTTATAGTCAATACAGAACTCGATTTATGTCAAAGCAAGTCACAGTTGTTTTCTAACTAGTGCAAATAAAAGTTTTCATGATTTTATCGCCAATCGAAAATTTTACTTCTTTCCATAAACAAACTAGAAGGAATTATTTAATAAAATAAAGATTTATTAATGTGAAAATAATTCCGTGTTTGTCATACTAGAAACTTCATTTTCGTAATAAACTTCTATTATTCCTAAAAGTTCCCTTGCGTCTTTAAAAAGTGACTGCATTTATAGTTCTTAGTCTGACAAAAACAGAATTACCTTCCACATTTTGGTTCATTTTCACTAGTTTTCAAAATGTTTATTTTATTTTAATATCAGCTTGTTATTGTTGCAACACGCTTGGGAACTAAACACTGGGGGTTTCGCGTTGATCACCCAACCGGAACATCTGCTCCTGCATCCCAGAGCTCAAGGTCAAGAAAACTGAGATGGGTACAGTAGGCCTTGGCCCTCTGTGGGCTGTCATGCCACTGAGTTTAGTTTATTGTTGCAACACAACAAAATGGTTGAAGAAATATAAATGAACCAGCTCTTTTTTGAGCCATTTTTTTCTAAAATTGTATTCAGCAGTGCAAAACTCTTGCTGTAATTGAGACAAGTGTTTGTTATTTATTAAGCAATTTTTTTTATTGTCTCTAAGCTTTTTGACCAACACAGCCAAATATTTATAAATCGATATATATTTATGTTCACATAATTTAAATGTTCAATTAAAAATGCAGTATAAATTTTTTCAAAGTCCGTAATTATTTTTTTAAAAGTTTAGGAATTTTTTACTATGAGCCACACATAAATAGTTTTGATTTATTTCTGAAACAAAAGCATTTGAATTCAAATTCAACACTAAAACTAAAATATATTATTCATACAATTTAATACAAACTTTATCACGATATACATATTTCATTTATTTTTATAGTTTTCTGAGGTTGCTAACCGAATGCTAAATCGAGACGCATAAAACACGGTCAGACATAAGCTGCTATATTCCATTAACACATTCAAAAGGTCATTCCTTTGCGAAGAGAAGAGAAGCGTAAAAAATAGAGCACCTTAAATATTTACATCGAAGGTTAAAGGTGATTAACAAATAAGTAGCCATGGCCCAGTTTTACTTGACCATTGAAGTCTATGGATAAGACAATTATTTAAAGAGAAAACTAATAGAAAACGTAATGGGAAATTAATGAGTCATAATAATAATTTTCGAAGTTAGAATTCTGAATATAGATTTTTAGGTATACACCCATTGTACGTAATTAGGTTTCTTGTTTCGCTTCGTTTACATCATTTAATTGAAAATAAGTTAAACGCTTTATGTTCGATTAACATATTGTACATATTAGGAAAATAGTTTAAATTATAATGTGGTATTGGGCATGTAAATTATTTTCCTGTCGAGTCAGCTTTTTAAGTTCATTTGTTATTTATAAAACACAATAGTTAGATACTAAAAGTGATTATTAACTACATCAATTTTTTTTCTAAGCTACACTTTTTATCTTTGTAATAAAAAAGATATTTTGAATCATTTTATAAATGGGAAATAAAAATAGTTTGAATAAATAACTAACAGCACAAAATTTTTCACGTTGCTATAATATCTTGATTTTTGAAGGGTTAATAAGATAAGAACATATTATGATAGGGAACCAATTCGCACAAAAAATAAATTCAGCTTAATGATAAATAAATGTGTTTAATCTATAAATATTCAATTCGTAAAGAAGTAAAAAAAGTAGAAATTTAAAAAAAATTGAGGCAACCACTTTATTAAATTAATTTATCGAGTGTATTCAAAATATTTATAATAGCTTAGTAGATATATTTATAACAAATATCACTTTGAAATATTAAAAAGAACCCCAATTGATAAAGAAATACGAAAACAATTGATAGCATTCTTATCAGGTTATTGGTATCACAAATGTTCTGGTATATTCGTAAAAAAATATTAAGTTTTCGAATATCATACTCGCAAGATGTGTCTAAAAATCAGTTAATTAAGTAAAATTGTTTAGAACAATATATAGTGTTTAATTTATTGATCACATATCCTTTGCAAATTATGCTCAAAATTATTAAGTGTATACTATAATAGTTACATATATATATATATATATATATATATATATATATATATATATATATATATATATATATATATATATATATATATATATATATATATATATATATATATATATATATATATATATATATATATATGTATATATATAATATGTATATATATAATATGTATATATATATATATATACATATATATACATATGTATGTATATATATATGTATGTATGTATATATGTATATATACATATGTATGTATATATATACATATATATATATATACTGAACAGCCAAAAAAACTGGTACAGGCATGAGTATGCAAATAAAGGGGTATGGAGCCAATCAAAGTACACAGCTGCAATCGGCAACGCGTATGTAAGACAACGAGTGTCTACAATGCCAGGTTATACAGATTTAAGTGAGTTTGAACGTGGTGTTATAGTCGGTGCACGGGAGAGAAGACAAAGCATCTCCGAGATAGCAATGAAATTGTGATTTTCACGTACCACCTTTTCACGAGTATACCGTGAGTATCAGAAATCCGGTAAAACTTCAAATCTACGACATCGCTGGGATATTTGGGATGCCTTGCAACGTGATGTTCAGAAGATATCCCCACCCCCTCTTACTCCCACTGGTTTATGGACAGCCCTGCAGGATTCATGGTGTCAATTATCTCCAGCATACTTCACACATTGATCGAATCCATGCCGCGTCGTGTTGCTGCACTTCTGCGCGCTCGCGGGGGCCCTACGCGATATTAGGCAGGTATACCAGTTTTTTTGGCTCTTCAGTATATATATAATACTATTATACTATGTACTTAATTTAATTAATTGCTTCCAAAGAAACCTTTATATGTTAAGCAAATATGATAAGAAAAGATAAAAATTAATTGAAAATAGCATATTAAAACTGTTTCAGAAAGAGGTAAATTGATAGAGTTATTCATATCTACCTCTTTGTTTATAATGTCGTAATCGTTATTTCACGATCAACGAAGGCCTGACCTTATACCACGAGGATACACTGATTTTTCGAAAAATTTGGGGTTTGAAAACTCGACTTATACATCGAGATATGCTGTAATAAATCTCCGTTTTGAAATTCCAGATCAAATGATGGTAAAAAGTATCAGCACTCTGGTTGCCGGTACTTTTTACCGTAATATCTATTTTTACCGGACATGTTGCGGAACAAAAAATCTGATACACCTTAATTTTATGGTAAAATATGTGATGGTAAAAATGGATTTTACGGATGTTTCATTCAAAGTGTCAGTACTTGATATTGTAATTTAATCCGGAATTTTTCGCAGTGCAAGTACATTAAAAAATGAAACATTTTTGATCTACGTAGTCCAAACTTGCTTCGCACAGTTTATTTAAAGTATAATTAAAACCGAAATCGTGCTTTATGATGAGGTCGGATGTAAGAAGAAGAAAATCTAAGAATTGATAATTAGTACATGAAACAATACATGTTTTTTTTTATTTGAACAGACATCGCGTGACATTTGGCGTAAAAGTTGGCTCGTTAAAATCGATAGTGTTTATATATTCCTTCGACGTTGTCCATGATTTACTTACAGAATTCTTCCGGCTTCCATGATATTCTTATTAGACTCACGTTAAGACATCGCTCTTTTGGGAAATTCCCTGAAGTCCAATGATCTAAAAACACATGCTTTTAAGTGAATGATTAAAAGGAAATGATGTTCTCAGGTTTTAAACCTCAGAGTTATGCACATGAGTTCTTGAAATTTTCTATTTTTATAGATTCGTGGAAAAATTAAGCGAAACTTTGCAGAATAACGTTTAGACATATTTTTATGTTAATTTAAGTTTCAAAGTATTTGTTACTTAATAACTGGTTTTTGTAGTTTTAAAAAGATTGAAAAGTTTGGCAAAAAATTAAAATTTAAAGTATTTGATTTATTAGTTCAATACTCGTATTTTATATTATATTTTCAGTTGCGTTTGAGGATAATAATTTTATAAACCATAAAATTTCAATTTCATAATTTCAATAATTACTGATGATGTTACCTAATTTTATTTAGACACTGTTAAAGTTAAGTACTCCTAAAGATTACGGCAGCATGTCGATTTTATAAGCATCATAAGCAATCGCTATTGTAATTTACTCTGCTTCAACACAGTGCTGCTATAATAAGATATCATGCCGACTTTACGAGCATCATAAACAATCGCTATCGTAATTTACTTGGCTTTATTACAATGCTGCTATTATATGATAGCATCTCGACTTTGCAAGCAACATAAACAATCGCTATTGTAATTTACTTGGCTTCAACTCAGTGCTGCTATAATATGATAACATGTCCACTTTACAAGCATCATAAACAATCGCTTCGACACAGTGCTGCTATAATATGATAGTTTGTTGACTTTACAAGCATCATAAATAATAGCTATTGTAATTTACTTGGCTTCAACGCAGGGCTACTATAATTATGATAGCATGTAGACTTGACGAGCTTCATAAACAATCGCTATTGTAGTTTACTTGGCTTCGACACAGCGCTGCTATAATATGATAGTTTGTCGACTTTACAAGTATCATAAACAATCGCTTCGATACAGTGCTGCTATAATATGATAGTTTGTCGACTTTGCAAGCATCATAAACAATCGCTATTGTAGTTTACTTGGCTTCGACACAGCGCTGCTATATGATAGTTTGTCGACTTTACAAACATTATAAGCAATAGCTATTGAAATTTACTTGGCTTCATCACAAAGCTGCTATAATATGATAACATGCCGACTTTACAAACATCATAAACAATCGCTATTGTAATTTACTTGGCTTCTACTCAGTGCTGCTATGATATGACGGCATGTCCACTTTACAAGCAGCATAAATAATCGCTATTGAAGTTCATTTCATTTCAACACATCAAAATAATATGATGACGTGTCGACTTTACAAGTAGTGCAGTAAATTTTTCCCCATTAGCTTATTTCACGTGAAATGAATTTTCTTAATACCTATTATTTTCAAATGCAAACTTTTCCCAGTGCATTTTACCTACACAAATCCATTTCGGTCATTCATTGCAAAATATTTACCACTTGTTTGCGTTTAGGATTTAAATAAGATTTCGAAGAATTAAAAAAAAATGGCAATCAGTTCAAGACAAGTCAAGACAAGTTTGAAGAATTTGGTTGATGAGGCAGAAACTCTGACTTTAATTTGTTCAGTTTTTTATTGAGACATTTAAGAAAGATTGAGTAGTCTTCAGTTTTGGATCGAATGACAACTATTTCAGATGCACAGATTTAGTTTGTCGAGAGTAATGTTGCTTGTAAAGTGTATGATCATGCGTATCGTATGATCGTATGACATGATATGGATATTAATCACACGATGTATTTATAAGAAAATGTAATGATTCAGTATATAAATAACTTAAAGCTTATTTTATAGTGGACAATCTAATAATAATTCAACTCGTTAGCAAAATTGTAATGTTCAATATTTTTAAAAACTTTTTTTTAGTTACATTCCCGTAATTAATTTTTAGAGTACAAAAATGATTCCTATTTTTTTGTTCTTTATATGTATCTAGATAAAAGGAGTTTATTAGTCAATTGCATTGAGAACGGGAACAATTTTCGGCTTGAAAAAAAAGTATATTTTAATGATTATTATTACTTTATTCATATTATTTATATTTAGTTACATGTTCTATTCAAAAACCATGTTAAAGCTGTCAACCAAATTCAACATACAATACGCGAAAACGCACTTTCTCAAAAATACTTTTTTTTCCCGATGAATTCAGATTGCTGGTTCCCAAAATATAGGGGATAGCCATAATCTTGGAAATATAATTCCAATAGTTTGGACACCTAAATATTAATTTTACTTTCAGCATATTACGCCATATCTCAAAATTTTTTAAAGCGATATAAAATTATTTGTACCTAATTATAAAATTTGCTATTCCAAAGATAATTCCATTCAAAAAATAACTTTTTGTAAATATTAATTAATTTATATTATTTTATTTATTAGTAGTCAAAAAATTTTAAACTGTGAAATAAACAATTTTTTACCTTATTTACAGGACAACATTTGAGTGAAATTAGTCGAATAAGTCCTGAGTTTGAGTTAAATCACATAAAAAGAAGAGTAAAGCAAATTATTGAGAGTTTATTGCTTTTCTTATGACTATTAAAAGTCCGGAAATTAAATTTTAAGAATAAAGCCTTTGAGGTAAAATCGGATTTCGAATTTCCGGAGATGTAATATATTTTGGTCAGTAAACCTATAAAAGTGTGTTAATTGAGGTTCTTATTTGTCACGAATTGTAGAGACCTGCAAATACAATTATCTTGAACTCTTGCATGCTACTGCTGGCATATTTTTTTCCCTTCAGCATTTGGAAGTGCATTTTACATTCGAGATATATTCTTGATCAAATTTCCTTGCTGAATTGTGACATTATATCCTAACCGGTAACCAAAAAACTCCTTTTTGATTTTTAATGCTTAAAGAGTAATATTCAACATTGTAAGAAAAAAGAAATAAGAAAGAGAAACAATTTTTTCACTCTAAATGTATCTTTAAGTATTTTGGCTAAAGCAATTTTTATTTTTTTAATGACCAAAAACGAAATGTTAATACAATGTTACACTTGTATTGTTATACAAAACTTGCATTGTCTTTCATTTTTTAAAGGACAAAAAGTTTTTATGAGATATACTCTTAAACATTAGAAAACTTTTTCTACTACAATAATGCATGATTTGTAAGTCTTTGAATTAGGTCAGTAAGTATTTTTTTTCATTTGTCAAAGTTAGTCCTGATTTGGTATCAAGAAAGTTTCAATTCCAGTATTTTTTTACATATTTTTATGACGTCACAAGCCATATGGTTAGAAATGGGTAATGTTGGTCATATATTGGTTAAGGAAAAATACTTTTTGAGGTTGAGTTGTTTATTTTAGAAGCATGTTCTTGTTAAAAATAACGAAATTAAGTTCGAGTTACGTCAGTCATTCATTTAAAATTTTTTTTTCAACGAGTGAACTGTGAAATCATAGATCACTTTATGAGGAAGCTTTAAAATTGTGTTTAATTTTTTCTTTTTTACAGTTGTGCTATTTGATATTTAATGAAAAGTAATTCACTTGAAAATTGCACACATTTAATGGGATGAAAATCAGATATTTCTATATTAAGTTGCGATTATGTGCTTTTCACAATGTTAACAAATTACGTCAGTAAGTATCTTTTTTTCCTTTGTCAACGTCAGCCCTGATTTGGTATCAAGAAAGTTTCAATTCCAATATTTATTACATATTTAATAATTTTTCAGTCTGCATGCGTAATTTTTCGGTCTACATAAAAACTTTAAGTAAACTACAATTTATTTTTTAAATTTTTATTTTAAAGGAAAAGAAAAACAAAATTGATTAATCTAAATAGGAAATGGGAAGCTTTAAGAAATGAAAAGAAAATTTCCTTTTATGAGCTTTGGTTCAAAATATTATATTTCACTGTAAGTATTAAACGCAAATGATTGTTTTAAAAAAAGCATAAATTTTTTTGGGTGAAATTTGGGATCACGTGATAACTAAAAACATTCATATTTATCTTTGTATTAGTTTGTTTGGTTTATAACAAAGTTTGTATAAGTGAACTAAAACTATGCATAATACATTCACTGTATGACTGGTATTCTAAGTCTTTCATTTTTAGAAATCGAAAAACGTTAAACAAAACAGTTCCATCCATTTTTACGAATTCGTTTCAAAACCTAAGAGTTGCTCAGAGTTGTAAGTCAGAGTTTATTATTTAAGTACATATAGGGTAAACTAACCAGTAAAGGAACACTTAAGCTTCGCTTGCCTTTTAAAAAATTACATTAATTTCAAAATTCGTAATTTTAGTTAAATGACAGTGTCAACATATTTGTTACTAATCGCAAAATATGTAAAAAAAAAATTGCAGAGAACTTACATAATATTGTTTTAAAGTTTTGGAGGTTCAAGTAACAAGCAGTTGTTGTTGTTGTTGCTAATTCCCATCTGGTCTGACGGAGTCAGACCAGATCAGTAAATCCGTTGACATTTAGGAAGTCCGAAACTAAAAGGGGAGAGGAATGAATGTCGTTCCAGTCCAGCCCTTAAAACAGTTCAAGATGTACTCAGGTGATGCCTGGTTTTGTTGGCATTTAGGGCAAAGAGGAAAGATCTTGTGATTAGCAGAAAAAGTGACTCACGGTGCTCCGGTCTTTGGACAACAGAAGCTGCATACCCCCCCCCCTCCCATGAATCAGTTGACAAATAACAAGTATTAAGAAGACCAAGTGAAGGAACAGCTCTTACCAGTGAATGAACATCCAGTAAAGGAACACTTAATTTTGGTTATTTTTTTATGCTCTTTGTGAATTTATAAGCCATCATATATATTTAAAAACAAGCTTATTCTTGAAATTATAACATATAAATACTCGGAAAACGTTAACTTTTTTTGTAATCATGAATTGAAAATTAAAGTGTCAGCATATTAGCACATACTGTTCATTCACTGGGAAATCTATGCCCAGTAAAGGAACATGCCAGTTCCCTCACTGGTTAGAAGTTGTTTCTCGCATTTTTAACATACTTTTGATGGGGAACATCACAAAAGGTACAAGAAAATTAAAGTTTATCTTTTATTTTCATTAACTTAGAAAAAAACCGAGTAAAGGAACACTTGTCCATTTACTGGTTTTTCATCGTTTGGTGATCGAGTAAATAAACACCCCCTTATCTTAGTACTTTATTATGCTATGATGCTAAAAAATAAAATAAAACGTAACTTCAATAACTATATTTTGAATTCTCTTTTTCACAGTGAGAAAAATATAACTATTACATGCAATTAATTCCATTTCAAACATATAAATACAAACACTCACCTTATAATTTTTCAAAGAAACAAGGTGTTGCAGAGATAATAAAAAATTCAAAATTTTTTCCAGAGAAGTCTATTTGACCAGGTAATCCAAAACATTGCTAGATGACTTCCTATTGTTTGACAGTAAGCTATTATTACCAATCAATCTAACGCAAAACTTTCAAATTCTTATTTTTAATCAATATATAAATATGAAATGTTCCTTCTCTGGGTAGTGTTCCTTCACTGGTTGGTTTACCCTAAATATAATTAACTATTGCCATAAAATAAATAAAAAATCCAAAGTGAAACGGAATTTTTATTAGTTACTCAGAAATTTTCAGACGAACTCAATGCAAAAGGAAGAAGTTATCGTATAATATAATGTTTTCGACCGTTTAATATAATATTCTGGGAAAACTCTTCTTAGAAAACGACAGTTAGAATTCACGAACCTTTTTTAATCACTGTAGGGAAGCAACTTCACCATTTTCTCTGCCCATGACGCATACAAACAATTAATATTTTCATCAAATAATTCTTTGTATGGGAATCCATTTCTGATGAATTTCATACTGATAAAGAAAAATGATAAAAAATTGTAATTTTTGACATCGTAAACATATAAAAAGTTTTCCTACATCATCGCAAAGATACGTTTTAGTTATAAAAAAAAAAAAAAATATTTCACCAATGAGGCGACTAAAAGAGTAAGTAAATAGAATAGTTTTTGAAACTCATTTTTGTAGTGAGGGAAATAACCAGTATGAAAATTTATTACATTTTACATCATGAACACTTAAAATGTTTTTGTAATGTTTTCCTCCATCAATACGTTTCAGAAACCTAAATGAAATGTCTCAGAAATGAGATGATTCCAGATGAGATGGACATTTTTGACATTTAGGGAAGTAAATAAAAACATTTTTGGTACTTTTTTAAACTTTTTTGTGAAATATCAAGTTTTAAAAATAAATATTTTGCTATCATAAATGGATGGGGTTCTCTGTTGTATATTGGAATATTTACACTACAAAGTTTATGAGCATGTAAAATAGGTAATGAAATTACGACAGTTCACAAACGAATTTCTAAGCACTTGCATTTAGAAAAAAATTAACTTTGTTTTCGTGTGGCCAGTAACCCCTTCCAAAAGTATAATCCACAAGTTTGTAGAGTATTTAAGTAAGCACAGGTGTCGTTTTTCCTTTCAATCAGTATCACGTACGATACTTTCTTGTTCCTTCCGGTCCATTTCCCTACAAGATGATGTAAGTAAATTCTACAGGGGGTCTGTTGGCCGATCGATGGTCAAGTTGGGTGTGTCCAGTAGGTCAAAAGGTGGACGCCCTCTGGTTAGAAGGAGGAAGTGATTTTCAGAAGAGGAACCGCTCCGATGATCCCTGGAATCGTTTGTCTTTCATTTTCGGCTCTCCGCCCCCTAATTTTGACAACAATTTTATGGATTCCACCACTGCGATTGAATATGGATTTTTGCGACAAAGTGATGTTAGTCTGTCTCCGGAAGTAAATTGGGGAATGTGTAAAATATTGTTAATAACTAATTTTTTAGAAATGGGTAAGAACATTAGGGCTTATTAGATATTTGACATTTATATCATTTCATTCACTCAGGATGGTTTTTTTCATTTTTTTCTGTGTTTTACTTAGCCAAGTAAGCAGCAAATACAATAATGAAAAACCAGGTAATAAGTATTATAAAATTTCAAATGATTATTTTGTTTCTTCCCCCCTCACTTATGGAAAAAATGATTACAATGCTAATGGTAAAATTTCAATTTCAGTAATAAGAAATTAAGAAAATTGCAAGAAGAAAACTGAATTAATAAAAAACGATTGGGAAATAGTCTAAGACTGGATATATATTAACAAAAACTTCTGTACTACGTGCAGCTTCGTTGGGAAGATCTAGAATTTATATAAAACTAGTGAAATAACATCAGCGGTAAATAATAGAAGATAAAGTTAGTAGAACTGTCTTCATTTTACTTATTACTTTTAAGTTTAAGTCCGACAGATTTTGCAAGTAGGTATTGCAGTCTTATATGTTATTAAGTAGTCATGTCTAAATTTCAGCGTCACTTATTACATTATTTTGAAACTGTGTAAAATCTTGACTATCATTTTCACCAAAACCAAAGAATGGCGTTAAACAACACGATCTTTCGTCAACGCAGGAAAAATAAAAACCATTTATTTGGCAAATAGTTTACCATTTATATTTAAAACGAGGAAATATTTTGCAGGGTGTCAAAAAGAGTGTCCAGAACTTATTTCAAAATTAAAAATCTTGGTAACAAAGTAGGATAGATGAATAAAACGATTAAATTTATTCATATGAAAGCAGTAAAAATTCTGCACAGAAATTCTGAAATTTAGTCGCGAAAATTGCCAACAGATGACGCTGATAGCTATTAATGACCAAAGCTGTTAGTTCTATCGAAACTCCAAAGAAGGTCTCAGATGAGGAGGTTTAAACCATGCATTCAATTGAGCGAATTGTGTTTCTGATACTAAAATATGATTAAGGTTCTGCTCTCCATTCTTTTCAAAAACGCTATAGAGCGTATAGAGTTATCAGTTGGAATTTCTGTATAAAGTTTTTACATTTTTCTCAATAAAAATGCAGACTGTTTCATTCATTTTATATTCTCATCGTTCTCTATCCTAAAACCAGCCTTCCACTGAAGCTATTGAAGTTTGCTATACTCTTCGCGTCAACTGGCACATAAGGCCTCAAGTCTCTTTTTTCTAGGCATCCCTGTCCTTTTGAATCCTCTCATCCATTTATTTTTGCTTAGCACAAATATTGGTGCATGTATCTTTCCCAAGCAAGTCTCGACCTTTCTTTTAATGTTTTCTATCCGGCGTCCAAGTAAGTTCGATATGGCTAAACGGGATTTCCCCGTTATCCTGTTTAAACGGAAGTTTATGTCCATCTTCTATCTCAGCCATCTTCTATCTTCTTCTATTCCAGTCTATCTCAATCTTCTTTTCAAAATTTCCCCATGAATGGATGATAATTTTGCCTTTGTTAGTATATCTTCGTTTTAAATAGTGTTAAGCCAGAAGATGTTTAAAATAATTCTCAGTCTTCCACTGAACAATATGCACAATATCGCCAATTTTATGATTTTTTTTTAATTAGATGAAAATTACGAAAAAAAAAGTTTATTACTAATTTTTTTAACACATTTATGAGTCAAACAATGCAGTGTAATTGTAACTTTTTAAATATTGTAAAATTAGATTACTAATCCATTGTTTTTAAAAATGTGTGGTATTTCTGCATTACTATTTTTTATAATCAGCACAGAGAAAGTTTGTTAGAGATGGGTAAATCGTAACCGAAACGTCACTGAATGACAGTCATAACTTAACAGTTAATGAACAACTGTTACGAACTCATAACAGTTATAAAAATAGTGTATTATTCTCTAAGACAGTGTTTCTTAACCTTTTTGATATAATGGACCCCTTTTTAAATTTTTTAAGAAGTCATGGACCACCCCCCTGCGAAAAAAATAATTGTAAGAAACATCAATTATTAGAAAACATTTAATTTTATTATTTCAATAGTTTACAAAATTTTTAAAATTAAAATTTTTATTGTGAAGGTTGCTGCTGCTTTTCCTTAATTAATAAATTGAATTGGGAGATGGTTTTTGATAAAAGCAACGTGCATATCGTGTTCAACATTCAATCGATTTGGATGTTATGTTTTTATTGTCACAAGTGTGGAAAATCCCTCCTTGCAAAGATGCGCTGTAGCAAACGGAATTATAGCTGCCATAGCTCGCTTTACAAGCAACGAATAGGCTTCCAAACGTTCTAAAAATTAGGAGTTGTCAGCGGACCCCCAAAATACAACTCATGGACCCCTTAGGGGTTCATGAACCACAGGTTAAGAAACCCTGCTCTAAGAGTTATTATATAACAATAAAGAACAGCATTCGAAGAAAAGCATTAAGAGTAGAGAAAATAAATGACTGGCAAAATTTGAAGCTTCGTATATCATGTTACCTAGATTTCAAATCAAATTGAGTTTTGATAAATTTGTGTCAGTTGTTTTATTTTCATGCGTTAAAACAATGGTAATAGGTTTCAGAAGATCAATAAAAGAATCCATCAGCTTTCATGAAAATGTGCTACTTTTTATCCATTAACATTATTTGCGTGTTAACAATAAATGGTGTTTCTCACGGTTTGTAACCAAAAAACAAAATACACGCATAAAAAGTGAAAAGATTCTGCTTTTCATTTCGAACGAAGGTAAATGTAACATAGACGAATATATTTTAGGTGTTATTAGTGTTAATTAATATATCATATTATCTCAATTATTCAATTTTTATTATCTTAATTGATCTATTGTTATCTTAATTAATTTAATCGTTAATTAAATGACTTCATCTTTAAGTGTCACAAAAATAAGTAAAATTCCTAAAAAAAAGATTTCATTGGATAAATATCGTATAATTCTTAACTTTTGTCCATTGAATTTTTTTTAACATATTAAATGTTATGAATAATTTATAATTTATTTATTTAACATATGCTCAGATTTTAAGTTTATATTTGTGAAACTTTTACTTTGCTTATTAGCTAACTTTTACTTATAAACAAGCCTATATTTTTCTGAACTATATTCTGTTTGCTGCATTGTACTATAGAATTATTTGTATCAACTGAAGAAACTTCCCTTTTTAATATTATGAATAACCAATATCATATTCGCTAGATATATTCTTAGGCCTTATGGTTATATTTTTGAATTACTTGATGAACAAATTTTATAATTTTTCTAAGCCATTTTTTGGTACACTGTAAAAATATTCTGGATCAAATCTCTGTTAAAAACACAATCATTCATCAATAACATTACGTTATATTACGTAACATGTAAAAATTTATTTTTACGTGTTGCGAAACAAAAATTATCTGATATGCCTTAATTTTTACAAAACTAATTATCGTAACATCACTGAATATCTTTAATTAAATAAATATTACTGTAAAAATTACGTTGTAATATTTTGGGGTAAATATGGTAAAAATTTTACTTGTTTATTTGTATTAACAGAAGCAAACAACTGACAATATATTTAGGAATTACTTTTCTTAAACAATATCTAAAAACTATTTATATTTAAGATCATTTTGAAAGTTTTCAAAATCGAAGAGTATTATAATATTATCATGATGGTTAGGAATATATTTAAGACGTTTCAAAAAGTACTTTCCTTCTTAGAAGTGCTGTTAGAATAAAGAAATAAATTAAATAAACATTTGATAAAAAATTATAAGCTAAAAAATAATTAATTTTCTTTTAAAACAAAAATAGTGGAAATGTATTAAAAATTAAATTCAGCTAAATAACAATACATGCATTAAAACTTTAAAAATATGCTTTAAATACAATTATAAAACTGATTACTTTTATCTAAATTAATGCGTATGCATACAGAATAAAATATTAATCATTCTTAATGCATAATTTATTGTCTTTTTAACATGATAAAACAGAAACAATGCAGCTTAGTTGACTATATAAGCGTTAAACCATTTTTTTTTCAAACTTGCGTTGCTAGGTTTTCAATTTGATTATTTCATCGATAACTCTTACTTCACTTACACTACAGTTTATTTTTGTTCACTATGACGTTTGGTCACCGGTATTCCGTTCTTTCCCAAGAGTATCACTAAATACTTGTGAAGCTTCCTAGTACTCAACTTTATTTATTGTTTTCTGGCAAAACGTTCTTCTTTTTCACATGATTAGGTATTTGCGAAACCTTCCATACGTATATATTTCTTGACTACGTACAGGTAAAATAAGGAAGTGGAATAAAGTAAGAAGCATTGGTATTTGATTAAAATTAAAAAATTAACTTGAAACAAAAATTGTAAAATGTGAACTTCAAATTAAGAAATTAATCCAAAACCGTGAAATTTTTGAAATCATTTGCTATACAACTTTCTTTTATTAATCTGATTTTAAATTAAAGATCTACTCTTTAGTTTCTCTCTTTTTTTAAAATAATTCTGCATAATTAATTTAAAAGAATTCCAAACCTGACTTCAAACATTTCTTACAGAAAATAAAAAAAGATCTTTCTGGCTATACCAATCACAACTGAAAAAAGAGAAATAGTAAGAATAACGTGGTCCAATCACTAAGAAAATGACCTTAAACCAAAAAAGTAATAAATTTGGCGATCCTTGACCAGGGCGGTTTGGGATAATATACTATGAAAAACCAGGAGTTGGTCGCGCCAGTGAGGAAGAACGGAATAATCTGAAACATTTTTTTTCCAAAATATTTATTTCGCTCGTTTAATAATTTAAAAAATATTGTAGGTTTAACTAGGTTTTCATTTAGAATCGTCATTTTTTCTGCTTAATTTAAATAGTTTTAATCGATAAATTCATTTTTTTTATCTTCATAAATAATTAAATTATTCTTAGAATAAATAAATCAATACTATAAACAATTATATGAAACATATATGTAAAAACATTAGACAAATTTACATGAATATGCGTTTTAATGAAACTTATGAATATGCGTTATAGAGTTATGAATTTTGCAAATTAAAACCATAGACTAACGTTCTAATAAATTTCTAATAAATTTTCTGATAATTTTCTAATAAATTTTCTGATAATTTTCTAATAAATTTTCTAAAGTTCTAATAAATATTAAAAACCAAAAATTAAACTATATTTTATTCTTTGAAAATTATTCACTTGATTAAAAAATTTCCATAGCATTTCATATGTTAGAAGTGTAAGGTAAAATTCTGCATAATAAGTGTCTTGTTAAAATTACTCCTGTTAATTTTTCTTCTGAATTAGTTTAATTAACTTAGTATGCACAAGTTTGTAATGATAAAGAATAAAAATCCGTGAAACAAAATAGATAAAAAATAAAATATAAAATATGAGTTATAATATTAATTAGTTGTAATAGTTTTATGAGGCAATAAAAATCATGTGCATTAATTTCTAAATGTTTAAATGGAGTAAAAATGCTAGTTGGTGAATTAGCTTAAGAAGTCCAGCTACTTATTTGGATGATAACAGGAAATAAACGAAAAAATAGCATACTTCAATTTTGTACACGTATACTTACTTCTATACTTTCTAAATTATGAGATTTTATTTTAAATCAACTCTTTACTAAACTGTAAAACTTGAAATAAGGTAAACAGCTAAAGGAAGTTATGATTAACAACAGTGGTTAAAGGAACAGGGATTACCAGAGTCATTGTTGTAAGTTATCATGTAGTTACAGTTATTTTTGCTTTGTAGATGAATTGAGTGGTTCCTAATCCAGCGGAAGCATGAAGAAGCCGCGGCGGAAAGAGGCTTGAATATGATCTGGAGCATCTCCTTTCTCATGGCATTTGTCACAACGGCTGCAGGCATGTACTTCAATTTCGTAATTGCATAATTGCATCGCATTATGATAAAAAATGACTTTGTTTAAAAAAAATTACTAAAACTAAATAATTTAAATTATCACCTTAACTTTTATGAAACTTCACTGACATCTGTCGGAAGTGGATGAATTTATTTAAATAAAATTAAAAGAAATCTAGATGCTTTTCGACAGTTGTTAAGGGCACAGGTGAAACAGAACAATTTAAATCTAGATATATAGAATCTTTGGCATAAAAATATATTTTTTGTTTTAATTTCAGGAGTTGCCCCAACAATCGATCTTTCTCATAATATGCGAATTTTGAAGCTTCCAATGGATACAAAACCTGGTAATTTTTATTAATTTATTTAATGTTTTTAAATTTAATATTTCTAAATTTGTTATGCTAACCTCTAATTTTGTTTTGCTTAATTTGTTCTGCTACCCTCTAATTTGTTATTGTTAAATATGTCATTCTAACTTATGATTTGTTATTGCTGAATTTGTATAGGCACTCTCATCTACAGATTGCGAGGTTCTGATCCTGATAATGATATCCTTACTTTTGGCGTTAGAGGAGAAATAGGAAATCAATTGTTAGATATCCGGTCCATAACGGAAACAAGAGCCAATGTTTTTTTAAAATCTATACCCACGGTAAGCCTTTTTTCAATTTTAGATTTACATCAAATCATATTCCTGAAAGAGTCTACAATTTTGGCAAATTAACATTTAAAACATTAATTAATTTCATGAACATTTGAAATAATTAAATTTATATCTGGAATATGACGAAGATTAGAAGTTACAAAAATAAAGACACGTATAGTAATTTATTGCTATTTTTCAATTGTTTTGAAATGTTCTTTGTAATCCTTGTGTAATTTTTTTTAAGGAAAATAATTTTTGAAATTTATTTATAGGAAAAAGAATACAAATTCACCATTTATGTAACAGACGGTATACAGGTGAGTTTCTATGCATACATGTGGTGTTCTTATTATGTTTACACTGTTGTTATTAATTCTAAAAATTTATTTTTCTCTGATTTAGACCACAGAAGTAGAATCCACTGTAATCATCAGCAATGCTACGAACCAAAAATCACCTTTCATTGAATATGATTCTCTCATTTCTGTATCCGAAGTAAGATTCTATAAATTTTTTAGAGTGGAATTTTATGAATATATTAGCGAAAGAGTATTAAACTCAATTGATTGATGCTTCTAAAAATATGAGGTGAACTTAAATGAAATTATCTGAGTGAGACGTACCTCATGAGGAATAAAATATTAGGTTCTAAGATAAATGTACAAAAATCTAAAAAGAACGTTTAATTTTGAATTAACTTATCTCTCTATATAAAAAAATTGAACGCGGCGTCACTGCCGTTGTTTTGAGTGCTCAATTTTACGTTGCATTTTGATTTACTGTGCCACAGATATTATAAAACTTGAAACTTGAATCTATGAAGGTGTGTAAAATAATGTAAAAGGAAGTTCGAGGTAGTTTGATAATTAGTTCGAGAATTATAGTCTGTTAAACTTGTAGTAAAAAATATCATGCTAGACACTATGCAGCCCTCAGTAAATCAACTACTGAATTGAAATTTGACTTGTTGAGGGAACCATTAATTGAGGTTTTTTTAAAAATTTAAGTTTTCTCAAAAGGTATAGCAATTTTAATTGCTTTCTTTGCAAATTTTTCTTAATATTTTTGTTTTAAATAGTGATTATTTATTCATAGTTATAAGAATTTCTCTCTTTCTCTCTTCAGACCTTTATTTAATAAGTTTGAGTTTAAGTTCATGTAGAAAGTACTGGGAAAGGGAGATACGACATGTTGCATGAGTAAATCTTAACAATCTATATTGAAATTTTTAAAAATATGAAAAAAACCTAATTTAAGAGAGATAAAAACAGATTCCAATTTGACTTTATTTATTATCTAACAAAAAAGAACTATTTAAAAAATAAACTTAAAATCCCTATATAACAGTATTAAATATGTAATGAGTATGTCAAAATTAAGAGTAATCCCCGTGTATTAAAACTCATACGAATGCAATTGTATATTTTTAAAATTATGTCATTGGTTTTAAATACTGCATGTGACCGATCTAATTTGTTGTAGCTCACAGACGAAAAAGAAGTTATCGGAACCATTGTGGTCAAGAAAAGAAACAGCAGTAGTCTATCAGTTCTGTTCGAAGTAGATGGTTCCGATAAGTTTTCTATTCGATACCTCATCAGTCCTTTGAAAGAAGCCACAAGAGCCGAACTCTTTCTTGTTCAGAAATTAGATTACGAAAAACAGAATTTATACTCCCTTACAATTTACGCACTGGTAAGTATTTTTATTAATTGGCTCCATGGGGCAAATTTTATCTCTTATACAAGGTTTTGAATAAACGAAATTAAATTAATTATCATAAGGTTGAAATTAGCTTGCACTTGAATAAATATGATGCATATAATGTAAATGTTTGTACACTTCATTAATTTTGAAATAAATAAGTTTTCCTACCGTTTTCATCCATACTTAATTATTTTTCAATAAATACTATCATTATCATCATTTAAATAATTCAACAATAATAGATCATTTATATATATATATATATATATATATATATATATATATATATATATATATATATATATATATATATATATATATATATATATATATATATATATATATATATATATATATATATATATATATATATATATATATATATATATATATATATATATATATATATATATATATATATATATATATATATGTCCTTATTCTATGAAGTTCCAGCAATTTTATTCTCTTAGTTCACTTATTGAAAGGTTTTTTCAAATATTAAAATGTCTTTTTAAATTTAAATTAAAGAATAAATTTCATTCTTCAATTAGAAAGATTAATTAGAAAAATCAAAAAGATTTGCAATAGTTTAATTTTTTTTACTTTTTTATTTTATTTTTAATTAGTTAATAAATTTTAATTAAAAGAACCACCATTCTCTTTTTCATTAGATATTGATGCAAACAAACATATTAACTATAACCAATGGAAAACTATTTGTTTTTTAAAATTTGTTTTCAGAATTTTAAAGATAAATAATTGTTGTGAGGAAAATTTAATGTATATGAATAATTTTGAGGAATCTGTCAATCTAATTTATAGAAAAAGTAACTGCGGAAAATTTGCTCTAATTTTCATAATTTTCTGCAATTATACAACTTATTAATTCTATGACGCAGTTTCTGGAGCTCTAATTACAAGCAAAAATATGTTTTGGTATTTTTTAATTATGAAAAAAAATCTAATAGTTCTTAAAAATCTGTTAGATTATGGGAATTATATTTGTAATAAAATATAATATCCAAAATATAATTTTTTTTTCTTTCATATTCAAAAATTTATCAGGTATCGATTTCGTAAGTTAAAGAAATTTCAATGATGAATAAAAATTTCTCTTTGATCTAAATAACTGCAAATACGTGCAAACTTGGAAAATTTTGTTTAGGAAGTGAGTCGTGTTTCGAAGAATTTACCTTTAACACAGAAAAAGACATCGGTGTTTTATGCTGTATTTCATAACCGTTAAATATTAAAATGCTAAATATGATATTTTTCTTTTATTTTGCCCTAAATCAATTCAAAATAATGAAAAAGTAAGAAAAATATGTTTAATAAAATTTTGCGTCATAGGGTTATTTAATTTAAAAAAGTTATTTAGTTTCAATTTATTTTAAGAGAATAAATTCTTAATAAATTCGATGGATTAGTATAAATGTATTCTTTTCAAATATTGTGCATTTTATATGCATACTTAAATTCATACATAAATAGATAAATAAGTAAATGACATGATTTGAAATGCCATTTTTCTCATCTCCATCATTATTAATTTTTGTGTTCAGAATCCTTGGACCGACGAAGAAGTAGATACTCGAAATATCGCTGTTCTGCAAGTGTTAGTGGCAGTGAAAGATGCCCAAGACACCCCTCCTGTCTTCCATGAAATACCGCCTGTTGTCAAAGTCTCAGATAGCCTACCTGTGGTTAGTTTAAAATTAATTCTTAATTAAAGAGCTTACAAAGGTAAAACTCATCTCGAAAATTCCAATCAAAGCAAAGTTAACTATTGCAAGTTAAAAAACCTGTTTGAAAACTTTTGATAGGTTACTAATCAGCCACCAGATCTGTCCTAAAGGTCAAACATGCCCTATTAAAATTTCAGATAATTAACTACAAAAATTTTGCAGCTAATTTGCGGTGTAACGGTTAGGCTGTCCGCTTTTTACCAGAGAGAGCTAGGATTCATATCCCAGCCTGAGTTGGGGCAGTGATTGAAATTTATCTCTAATCTTCTTTTCGAGAAAAGTTATTGACTATTTAAAATGTTTTATTCAGTTTATAAATTATTGTTTAAGGTATTTTTTTATTTTTAATTAAAATAAGTAAATTATTCAAAAAAATTAATTTTTTCATTTTAAAAACATTACAAAATATCAATTTAAATTTCAAATTAAATTTTTTTTAAATAATCCATATATTTTAATTAAATAATGGAAAAAAGCTTAATATCCATAATATTTTTGTTTTTATTAATTTAAATTTAAAAAAAAATTAATTTATTTAAAAATAATAATAATTTGTAAATCGAATAAAGCATATTAAGTTGTTATCAACCCTTTTAGAGAAGAAAGTTAGAGATAAAATTCAAACATAACTGCTGAAATTTGAATCCCTGACCTCTTTGGTAGAAGGGCATATTTTACCCTAGGGATAGATCTGGCGGCTAATTTATACCCTATTCAATATTTTCAAACATGTTCTTTAATTTAAGCTTCATTTTGTTTTACATGGAATTTTCGAGATGCGTATTTCCATCGCTAGTGGAATAAGATTCTATTTGATTTTGTTTTAGTCTTATTTAACTTTATAATAGCAATTTAATTCGTTAAGCCATAAAATTTCACAAGTCTCAAAAAATGAAAGTACTGATGAATGATATTTCGCTGATTCCGGGAGTAAGCGGAGATTCAAAGTAAATTTGGCAACCAGTAGTTGGCTCTAAACCTCAGAAAGTTTTTGGTAGCAAATTAAAACTCCAAGATGGTGGAAATAGTTTAAATGAGTGTTAAAAATGTATAAGTTTCGTCAAGTCAAAATCTTAATTTTTTATTTATAATGAATAAAATGTTGCTATTAGCCTGTTAAAATTACATATTTTATGGTATATACTTCAAATATATTTGTAGATTATGAATTCATCTATGAAGTTTTAATTAATACAATATTTCAGCATTGAGACGCGGTGGTTTAAGGGCGTTCGCCTTCCGATGATGTATACGGAGTTCGAATTCTAGCTGGTCAATACGAATTTCGCTCCGACCGCAGTGCTGAACTAAAAATCATCAGTGATAGACGGATCATGCATTAGAAAACCTTTGCCGTCAGGCTAACAGTGGAAGGTTCCCGTAGTTTCCATGTAATTCAAGGGCGGGTTAGTTCCCTCAAAAAGCCCTCCACGAAGGCAAATTCCTCACAATACTTAATCCAGTAATTTCATTGTTTTCTGGATTGGGTTCAAAATTACAAGGCTACGGAGTTGAACATTAGTAGTCGTAAACCCAACATTAGGTCTGCTGATCAACGACGGTTATAAAATAAAATAATTCAAACAACATAGCCGAACTCTACCATGCTACTTTTTGCAGAATTTGTTTCAATATTTATTAATTATTGAACCAAATATAACCATTCCTGGACAAAGATTCATTTTGCAAATAAAATGTATTTTTCAATAACTTAAAACATATATTGCAAAGACAAAATATTAGTTTTAGTAATTCAGTGTGTTAATTTAAATAATATTTGTAAAAAATATTCTTGAGGAAGCGTTTTTAAGTAATTATTTGTAATTTACCAATAAGGTTAATTCACAGAAAAGTAGTATTTTATAGTTGTTGTTTTGAGTTAATTACACTGGTTATCATAAATTAAGGAAAAATCACAAAAATAGCGATAACTCTTTCAAAAGTAAGCCAAACCGTGCAAAATTTGCATATGTTGTCCACTAAGAGTAGCTGAGTAAAATTGCAATATGCAAATTAGTGGCGCTGCACTCGGCTTACGTCATCTGCCTGGAGCATAAAAGTCCAAGTTTGAGAGAAAGCACACAAATTTTACTGTGATTGCGACATTGAAAATCTGAGATAGCCAATTCGTAATAATGACCTCTAGGCATCATTTGCCTGAAGAACTACGATGGAGAGCCATCGGGAGACTAGAGGCAGGGCAGAGTCAATCAGAAGTGGCCAGATGGCTAAATGTGAGTCCATCTGTGGTTCATAGACTTTGGAGGCAATTTCAAACCACAGATTCGGCATCTAGGAGGTTCAGTCAAGGACGGCCAACTGTTACGACCAGTGCCGATGACCGATATTTGACATTAAGTGCACGCAGGAATAGAACCGCTACTCCGACACATCTTAGATCCTCTCTTGCTGCAGCCACCGGAAGGTTGGTGTCAACGTCAACTGTGCGCAGAAGGCTCCACGAAGGTGGTCTGTATGCGAGACGACCAGCCATTTGCGTGCCGCTCACATCACGCCATAGGAGAGACCGTTTGCAGTGGGCCCGACAACATGTCCACTGGACGTCAGATCAATGGAGGCCTGTTCTCTTTACGGATGAGTCCAGGTTTAGTCTAGAAAGTGACAGTAGACGTTATTTGATATGGAGAGAACCTGGGACCCGTTATCATCCATCAAACATCCGTGAAAGAGATGCATACGGAAGAGGCAGTGTCTGTGTTTGGGGAGGCATATCCTTAGGAGGGCGCACATACCTCCATGTCTTTCCAAGGGGAACCGTGAATGCTCAGGTTTATCGAGACAACATCCTTGATGCTTATGTGCGCCCATATGCCGGGGCAATTGGTGATTGCTTCCTGTTACAGGACGATAATGCAAGACCACACAGAGCTCGCATTGTTGATGATTATCTTCAACAGGAAACAATTACTCGCATGGAGTGGCCAGCTCGATCCCCGGACTTGAATCCTATCGAGCACGTTTGGGATGCTCTAGGGAGGCGTGTATCTGCCATCAATCCGCCCCCTCAGACCCTTGCCACGCTTGCAACTGCTTTACAAGAGCAATGGCTCTCACTTCCTATTGAACTGATAGACCGCATAATTGAAAGCATCACACATCGCTGTTTGTGCTGTATTGCTTCTAGAGGCAATCATATTCCATATTAAAGGTACTTTTTCTATTGCAAACCGATACTTCCAATTTGTTTATTTTATACATGTGCTAATTTCTATACTACTATTAATGTCTGATAATTTCTTTTTATGTTGTTTAATACCTTACTATGTGTTGTATATTGTGGGTAAGTTTCATAAAATTCCATGTGTAATTTCTTGAGTTATCGCGATTTTTGTGAATTTTCCTTAATTTATGATAACCAGTGTATTTGCGTTTTAATTTTTTTTTCTTTTAATATCTCATATTTTTATGGAATTAATTGGCTAATTGGCGTAGAAAAATAAAGCTGATGACGCACCTGGATTTAAAAAAAAATTAAATAAACTGCTTTTAGACGAAAAAGTTATAGAAACATGTTGTTTCCTTTAGATGATGCTTTAAAACATTAGAAAGAAAAACATTAAGCTCTAGGTTTTTTCTGTAATTTGGATGAATAAAAAAGAAAGTAATTTTTTAATAACCGAAAGCATCGTCATCTTCTGAGCGTTTTTTTTGTGGAAATGCAAGTGCCTTGGAGAATAACCCTTATAATTTTTAAGTTTATAATCGAAAGTTTAAATATTCCCTTCTTGATACAAAAATAATAAGCAAAAAAGGTATTTTTACATTTTTGTATTTTATGGAAAGTGATTTAATATTTATAAATCATTGTGATTATTTTAGGGTGGACCAGTAACTCAAGTAACAGCAGAGGATGGTGATTATGGCAATCAAAGAAATATTTCATATTCATTTGTTCCAGGTAAATAATTTAGTTTGATAGAACTATTCCTTCTTTATGCTTTACGTAAAATCAAAAATTGATTTTAAAAATTTAATTTCCGAGTAAATCCGCTATCAAATATTAATAACGAGTGCATATCGTGCATAAAAACATAAAAAGTCATTTTAATAAAAACATAAAAATAACTTCGGAAAATACTGACAATATATTTTCCAAATTGCATTCATTTATTATAAATGGTTTATTTTGCTAAATTAGTATTCATTATAAAGGATATATTTTCATTGTAATTAAAGCTGATATTATTCATTTTAATGTACCATTTTTTATTTTTTGATGTATTTCAGAATCTCAAGGTGTGACGTATTTTAATATTCATTCAAGAACGGGTCTGATAACTTTAGCATCCTCTACAGAGCACTTGAGAGAAACGTACTCTACTACAGGACCACTAGTTCTGTCGATTCAGGTAAATAAATTAAAAAAAGACATATTATGAATTATAATATTTCTAGTAGTTTTTAAATTACAAACTTATATCTCTTATTTTCCTATTGCTTTTACGACACAAAAAAAATAAATAAATTAAAAAAAAAATAAGATGAAGTAAAATTGAATAAAAAGAAATAAATTAAGTTAAATTAAATTCAAATAAATAAAATAAAATAAAATAAATAAAATGAAACAAAATTAAATAAACTAACTTAAATAAATAAAATTAAATAAATAATATTTTTAAAAAAAAATTTACTTGATTTGAGCTTCACACAAATATTTTATATTTGGCCTTACAAATGGAATACAGAAAGAAAGTACAGAATGTTTAACTTTTTGTAAAAATACCCATTGTATGAATATCGTTTAGATGTGTTTGATTCTCGGATCCGTGGTGGCTACGGGAACTCAGCTCTCGCCTGCCATTGAGGTGCCCCGGGTTCGAATCCTAGAGTAGACTGGTCAATACGAATTCTGTTTTTGGCTCGCAACAATCACAGTACTGGCATAAATATCCTTAGCGGTAGGCAGATCACGAGTTAGAGACCTCTTGCCGTCTGGCTAACCGTGGGAGGTTTTCTTGATTTTCCTCCTCATCCATGTAACGAAAATGCTGGCTAATCCCATCAAAAAATCCTTTAGGAAAGCTAGATTCACTCAATGCTTGATCCAGATGTTTCCTCGTCTTCAGGATTAGGTTCAAAATTACGAAGCTACGAAGTTGAACATTGATCATAATAGCAGAATTTTGTCATTTGCTCAACATTGGTTATAAAATATACTAAAATACAATGCCGATAAAATATACTGGGTGCTACATATATTTGTGAAATATACAGAATACTTCAAAATATCCTGTCTTAAATGCAAGGGTAAGGTAAGCATACAAAACGAATAAAAATTTACAAAGGGACACGGGGTTGCAAATGCTATTCGGAGTCCCTAGATGGGGTGGCAAATTATTCTTAATAGAAAAGAACTATAAACAAAAATCATTCTACATAAATTATTCTGTATTTCTACACACAGTGATACATGCTACTACAGGAGATGCACGATATTTTTTTCAAACTGTTGCGGCGGTCGGAGGAACTTGAGATACATTTATTATATTTTAAAAGGTGTGCATGCAGCATTCATGTAGTGCGTGTCTTTAAGCGGGCAGCAAAATCTTTAAGCTTTTCCTTCTGCAGTAACGGTTGTAAATGTTAAACGTGTTGGAATGTAGAATAAATAATTGTTATACAAATTCCGTGAAAAATTCTTCCTAATTCATTTAAAAAAAATTCTAATTCTTTTTATTTTATATCAAAATAGCATTTTTAGGTTACAAATAACACTTTATTGTATTTATATGCATCTTTTAGTATTTTAATTTGTGATATATTGATGCAAATAATCAATTTAATCTTATAGCAACGTTTTTAAAATTGTTTTGCTAGGCAACAGAAGTGGAATCAGAATCAATACCTGGTCTTCCAGCCAGTTCTGTTGCGACATTAGCCGTGGTATTAGTGAACACAGAGAACAAACCCCCGAGATTTTTAAGCAAGCGGTATGTGGCCACTGTCGAAGAAAACAGTCCTGGCTTAACTTCAGTGATATGGGAAGGTACGGAAGCACCGAAAGCAGTGGATGACGACCAGGTAAATAGTTACTAAGAACTATATTGTACCAAACACGGGGGTTTGTTTAGATTGAAAATGAATGAAACAGTCCTTAAGACTCCAAAAAATTATCAGCAGGATCTTCCAGAAAATACAGCTATTTTTAGCATTCAATTACAACTCAAATAACAGTGTAATACAGCAAAACACAGGATTAATAACTTCAGACGGTTCAATGAATTCATTAGAGACTCACAGATCAGAACACTATAGCAGTCATAAGCAGTCTAATATTTAGCGAGGCACACTGCTGTTTATATAGCCTGGAGTGGAAACCCAGGAGCTTTCGATATGATTCTAGACGATTCTCGTATAACTCCGTAAATATTGATCCCATCGCTTTGAAATTCGAGGTTCCTAGAACTATCGTTTTGTTGCTAAAATAATCGCCAATTATCACCAAGTAGGCAAAAATTTCGCCTAACCGAGTCAACATTGAAATTCGAGGTTCCTAGAACTATCGTTTTGTTGCCAAAATGATCGCCAATTATCACCAAGTAGGCAAAAATTTCGCCTAACCGAGTCAACTTTGAAATTCGAGGTTCCTAGAACTATCGTTTTGTTGCCAAAATGATCGCCAATTATCACCAAGTAGGCAAAAATTTCGCCTAATCGAGTCAACTTTGAAATTCGAGGTTTCTAGAACTATCGTTTTGTTGCCAAAATTATCGCCAATTATCACCAAGTAGGCAAAAATTTCGCCTAACCGAGTCAGCTTTGAATTTCGAGGTTCCTAGAATCATCGTTTTGTTGCCAAAATGATTGCCAATTATCACCAAGTAGGCAAAAATTTCACCTAACCGAGTCAACTTTGAAATTAGAGGTTCCCAGAGCTATCGTTTTGTTGCCAAAATGGTCTCCAATTATCACCAAGTAGGCAAAAATTTCGCCTAACCGAGTCTTCCATAAGAAATACATTAGGTGTTATTTTCTCACTAAATTACGTTAAAATTACGCTCCTTTCATGCAAATTTTCTAATCTGTCTAATTGTGATCCATCTGAGTTATTTAAACTCGTAACAAAAGAATATTCACAAAATTATACAGTTATTTACAAATTTGTCACAGTATATAATACTTATTTTTCTGCTATTTAGCACAAGTAATTTTAGACATTTTCATGGAAGTAATGAAGAAGGAACTCGCACATTTTGCAAGACATTTTCAAAGTCAAAAAAAAAAAAATTTAAAGTCATAATGTATAATATTGTAATATATATGAGATTTTATTGCACTATCTTGTATTTTAAAATTTTGAAAAAAATGTATCACATACTTTAATGAATTATTTATAGAAACTATAAAAAATCCATAAAAACAATTTATAAGTATAAATACAACGGAATATATAACTATAAAACTATTTAGAATCCATAACTAACAATATCATATTAATCATTATAATTTTTGCTAAGCTTTTTGGGGGTTAATTTGAGAAATAGATATCATCTTTTATCCTTTTGAATAATAAGTTAGAGGAACTACTGCGTGACGATAATATCAATAAAATAAATAAATAAAAAAGTAATGTGTGCCATCGTAAAACTATAAAACTGTCTTTATCACCTGCTCTACAATGAATGTCGAATACTTGATTATTTCTGTAGTCAATGATGGTTCAATGTGGTTTTCTTTAATGTTTTCTAATGACTGCCAGGCATAATAATCTGTGTAGTCCCATAATAATTGGCCGATATACTTTCCTCTGTTGCTGCCCTATAAAAGTCTGGCTCGAATAATTGACGTAACGTCTTCAATTGAAAAACAGATTATTACCATGCAAATTTATTTTATTTATCAGTACACACTCATATGTTGGCTTTAGAACTCAATTACTTAAGTACGGCTTATAAGCCTTTGTTAATTCAAAAAGCCAATAGTACAATTTAGAGAAAGACAGCGCGAAGATACAGATCCAGGATTACGGAGGGATTTAAACGCGGTACATATACGCTACAGAGCATTTGGCGGGGTACACCGCTCTGCTAGGGAAACCCCAACCATGGAGGAACCTGCAAACACCATTAAGAAAATCCTTTCGTCTTTCGGAAGTGAGGAGGAAAAAAGTTTTAGATGGCACTGTAAGGATTACAACAATTTCTCAAGCAGTAAAACGAGCAAGAGCTGGTTGCAAATCTCAGCTCTTGCTCGTTTTACTGCTCGTTTAACAGGAGATTTTATAGTAATTGTTACGCATTGCTTCTAAGCTATTTCTAGGAAATTTATTCAAATTTCTTCACTTTATATATATATATATATATAAAGTGACTTTATATATATATATATATATATATATATATATATATATATATATATATATATATATATATATATATATATATATATATATATATATATATATATATATATATATATATATATATATATATATATTTATATATATATAATCAAATCAATCAAAAGCTCTTTCGATTCTTATATTAATAATACGAATTATGTATTTCTAACATAAATATATTTTTTTACAAACCATTCTTATTGTTTAAGGGCAAAAACGGTAGCTTTGAGTTATTTTTGGAAGAGGATGGCGGAGCTTTTAGTGTGCAACCATCAAGAGGAATGAATGAATTGAATTTCGCTCTTTTGGTCAAGGATCCCACAAAATTGGACTACGAAACTTCAGAGACTAAATACATAGATTTCAAAGTAAGCAATTCCAGAATTTTTCGTTGTGAGGTCAATAAATTGAAGCAATCATTTTTCCGAAAGTGATTTCTCACAGCACTAAAATTATTATAATGCATAATCTTTGTGATTCACTAAAAACATTTTATTTCAGATTGTGGCACGTGAAACAGCTTCAATTCGCCCATTGTCTGCGACTGCAGAAATTCGAGTTCGTTTGCTGGATGTGAATGACAACATCCCCATTTTTTCCCACGAAGTATATAACGTGACCTTACCTGAAGATGCACCGATAGGCACTACCTTGACAAAAATCCAGGTAAACAATACACATAAGTCTTTAAAATATTGATCTCTGTTAGATGCAGGATATTTGAAAAATTAGAATCTTCACCCTCCTTCTGCATTCTGATGGGAAAATTTTCCAGTATTCCAGAGCGTTCTCCGCCCAATGAGGTGACCTGGTTCGAATCCCAGCAGCGGCTGGTTGACATGATTTCTGCTCCAGGCTCGCACCGACTGCAGTGCTGTCTTATAATATCTTCAGTGGTAGACGGATCATGGGTTAGAATCCTCTTGCCATGGGCCAACCGTGGGAGGATTTTGTGTTTTTCCTCACCATGCAACACAAATCAGGCTTACTTCCGTCTTCCACGAAGGCTAGCTTGTCTCAATACTTGATCCAGGTGTTCCCTTGTGTTCTGGGTTTGGTTCAAAATTACAAGGTTACGGAGTTGAACTTTTATTGCCGTAAACTCAGAAATGGGTCGGCTGTTCAGAGACGGTTATAAAATAAAATTATAAAATCAGTCTATATGTTTTTACGCTAATTAAAATTTACAAAGATTTATTGAATTAGATAGAATTTTATTAGGTTTAATACAATGAGCATGTTCAACTCAGCCAGGTATTTTTCAGGCTTATTACAATAAACCCATATGTTTTTTGGTTAATTAAAAATGTGAAAATATTTATTCAATCAGCCAGAATTAAATTAGGCATAATATAATGAGTCTTTTATTATGCCGGCAACTTATGCAGAGAAGTATTGTAAATTAGAATAATGGAGCAATAATTAGCTTAAAAGTACTTGGCTGGGCTTACTTTAGACAGCTCGAAATAAATCTAGTTAAATGAGTAATGGATAATGTAATTTCTTATTAGCCTTAAAGTATCTAAGCTCATTGCAATATGTCTAAAAAGTTTAATTTATAAGAATAAGCTGGAGACTATTATAATCAGCCTGGCACATTGCAAATGACTGTGATGGCCTGCGGAGTGTTGGAGTTTCTAATTTGCCAGCGACATATGTTTATAAAGTAGTATATGACAGAAAGTTTGTGCCTTTTAACTAGTAGATGGCACGATTTGTTTGTGAATCTGTAAAATATGTCTCTGATGATGTTGAATTTTGTGTACAATCAAATTTCTTGTTAGGAAACAATTTATAAAAAAAAGTTTCAATTACTTTTTTTTGACATAGGTTTTAAACTAGAGGCCTACGTGCATCAAAAGCTCCCTGTTTTCTCTATATTATCCAATGGAAAAGTAGCAAGTACTAGAGAAATTTTAGTAAAATGTTGTGCTGGGCTCGATGCTTGGAGGATTAAAGCCAAAATCTTAATTTTTAAATAGTGCAGAAAAATAGTTACAATACTAAGGCATATAGATAAACGTAAAGCTATTTCACGATTTCCCCCAATTTTAAAGTAAGTTAAAGTAAGTTAGAATTAGATTTCGCTTATATACAACCTTTTCCGGTATAGTGTAGTCAGTCTGGTGCCACTAATTCCACAAATCTTACTAACTACTAGAAATGTAATATTAATTGCTTTTAAAAGTTTATCACCACTATTCTTTAAATAAAAATAAGCTGAAGTATGCAGCTTTACTTGTAAGATATTTAAGGTCACACTTGCCTATGTCCAGCTTTGCTGAAAGTTTCACTCAAAATGTACTATTCCCGAAAAGGTGAAAAGTGATATATTGACTTAGAAATAGATTCAAATGTGGAATCTGAAGAGGCTAACACACAAGATCCGTAAAAATACGCGACTAGGTTTCCATGTTCAATAAGACTAGATTCCAGTAAAACTAGATTTTCATACACAGAAATAAACTTAAACAAGATATTGTTTGATTCGACTTTTAAAAATTTTAAATAATGTTTTTTAATATCAACATTTATAAAAAAAATGCATGGTAATTTTAATTACTTTCGTGATATTATTATTTTAAACTTTCATCCACCGAAAATCAAATAATATATCCCCCTTCCCACCTTTTCCAGGCCTCAGACGAAGACAGCGGAAGTTATGGTGTAGTAAGATATACAGCTGTTAACGGTCCCATTGCTGGAAAGTAAGTCTCAAAATATATCATTTTTTTTCATATATTGCAATGATAACTGGGAATCATATGTGGCAATACATTGTAAAAAAATTCCGCATCGAATTGCGGTGAAACGTATCGGCACTCAGGGTGTCGGTACTTCTTACCATAAACTCCATTTTTAGCGGAACATAATACAAAGCAAAAAAAAAAAATATTGTATACTCTAATTTTTATAGTAATGATTAACGTAAAATTGCTGAATCACTCTAATGAAATAAATATTATTGCAAAAAGTACGGCATAATATTTTAAAATTAGAAGAAATTTCACGGATGATGCACCCGGCACTTTATCACGTGCGGTACTTTATGATGTAATTTAATCCGGAATTTTTACAGTGTAGTAATTAGGTGTAGCAATCATATGTAATCATCATACGTGGAAATTGAATCGTAGTTGTTTTAGTTGAAGAACGTGTTAACAGACAGTATAGTGGATTTGAAAAATGAGATTAAATTAAACATAAACACAAACTAAAACATAAACATATATTTCTTACTGAAACATTATTATTTAAAGTAACAAATTGCTTAACAGTCTTAACAGTTACAAATTAATTAGTCTTAAGTAACAAATTAATATTGCAGTTGATTATATAGTATTTTCTTTCTTAAATTAGGAAAATTGAACGTTTTCAAAATGTCATTTAATATTTTTTTATTTGTAAGTTTCCATTATTTCGGACTTATTATAAAAGACTATCGTCAGGAATAAAAAAAAGTTTTCAGATTACTTTCTGATGGTTGATTTAAATACTTAAGGATAATAAGGCGAATGACGAATTGAAAAAAAGAATGCATAATATATACTTTATTGAAGTTCTTGATTCATTGCGTACATTATGTTTTTTTTTATTTTTTATTTTTTTATTTTTCCGGAGGTTTGCTATTGACTATAATTTATTCCACCTGTTCTTTTTTACGATCAATAAAACCCTTTCAGTAGTAAAATCCATCTACTCATTTTAATCTTATCAGCCAACAAACAAAATTGTCCTGATCACTGTAAAATCGTATCGATACGCTTGACGTATTCCATTAATGATTCCCCTAGGGAGAATTCTGAGTACTGCACGTGGTGCCATAATCATTACTTGTGTTAGTCATTCAAATCTTGATGAAAGCTAGCTGTTTTATTTGCATGTAATTGCATTTTGCATTAAACTAGTAAAAAGAAAAAAGGGTTGCAATAACACAAAACTGATGACAGGCTATAAATTTAAAATTGGCTAAAAGTAGCTCCTTATTGTTATTCTCACTTTGTGAATTTCGCAATATATTTAAAACTTATTGTATAAAAATATTTACGTGAATAGTAATCTTTTACTCATAGCGATTTTGTGTTAAAGAAATTTTTTTAATAACTACTCATAATTTACTTTAATAATTTTCTAAAACAACTTAATTTTTTATGTAATTTAATTTATTTTTTACGTATTACGTACTTTTTGAACATTGAAATGGATGAAATTTCAAAAATAATAATTATTACACATTCATTAACATTTATAATATTGATAAATTTGAACATAACATGCTTGAATGAACATGACAGAACTTGCTCTTCAGTTTCTGTCAAAATCACCAATCCTATAAAATATATTTTTATGTGTTATATCGTTTGATTAATTCATTAGAAAAACCTTTGTAGAAGAAAAATAATAGTTTACCAGCAAGTTTCACGTGTTTCTTGTGAATTTTATAAGAGATAGTATTTCTGTGGATTTTGTACTTCCGAGAAGCTTCTGCAATCGACATACCACCAGCAACTGCTTGCAAACATTGTTACAGCTTTTCTAAAGTGTAATCACGGTAGTTTCTCGTTCTAGGTATTTTTTTATAACGTCTGACAATTTTTCTGTCGAAAAAAAAAACGAATGAAATTTTGCACAGAGTAGCCCCACAGTGCATTTTTTCTCTTTTTTCGTTTATTTGTTATTAATTTTCAAATTTTTTAACGCTAACATGATATAATTGTTCATTAATATATAAATAAAAAATTTTGCACTTACGACAATTGTTTTATCAACATCTTTGCATTTCACAGCTAAAGTTTTCACGCACACTTTTCGACGTCTGACGTTCTCGGAAAGTTGATGACATTGGATAAACAAAACACACTCTGAGATTGTTTTAAAATTCGAAAAAATGTTTGTAGTAATAGAGGAGACTTCTATCTTCAAATTCCACACATTTTTAACGTGAAAAAAACATAATACTGAATAGCAGCACTTGAAAAGTGCCAAATTCGAATTTGCACAATGTAGCCCCACATGACGGTAATTTAAATAATAATAATATAAGAATTAAAAAAAAATATTTAATGATGTATAATGAGTTTTTTTAAAAATAAATTGCTACTTTTTAAAAAGTTTTTAACCAAATAATTTTAAATTTTAGATTTTGGCAAGTACATTTTACACGCTCATATTGCTGAAAAAGGATAACTTTTTAGATCCAGTCGAAATTTTGTACAGTCTAAAATACACATGGATATCTTGACTGTATTCGGAATTATTAGTTGTGAAAAGGGGAAAAAACATTAATTTGATTTAAGATATCGGAAGATTTAATTTGAGATATTGGAAGAGAGCGTGGATTGCCAATCAAGTGAAAATATTCGCAGACAAAATAAATTTATCATGACTCTAATTGAAATTATTTTATTTTATAACCGTCGTTGAATAGTCATTCCAATTTTTTTGAGTTTATGACTACTAATGTTCAACTCTGCAGCCTTGTAATTTTGAACCCAATTCAGAAGACAAGGGAACTCCTGGATCAACTATTGGGAGAAATTTGCCTTAGTGAAGGACTTTTGGAGGGCACTAACTCACATTTGTGTTACTACTAGAGGAAAATTACGAAAATATTCCACGGTTAGCATGATGGAAAGGGGACTCTAACCCATGATCCGCCTACCACTGAGGATATTTTGCGTCAGCACTGCGTTCGGTGCAAGCCAAGTGCGAATTCGTATTCACCATCTATCACCGGGATTCGAATCCGTTTCACCTCAGGCAAACGTTCTTTTACCTGAGCCATCAGAGATCAATTGGAATCATTTTATTATCTAACCGTCTTTGGACAGTCGACCCAATTTTGGGTTTACGGCAACTAATGTTCAACTCCGTAACCTTGTAATTTTGACCAATCCAGAAGACAAGGAAAATCCCGGATCAGTACCCCCAGAGGTATACCCCCAGATTTGTTATGGGAACATGGAGGACTTTGAGACTCGACATATTTAACGTGCATCAGTCACCATTTACTACACGGGGAGTCTTCGACCTGCGGGGATCGAACCCACGACCTCTTGGACATGGGCCCACTGCGCTACCAACCAGGCTATCTCTGCCCAATTGTAATCATTTATAGTGAAAGGGATAAAAAAAATAAATTTCTTGAGGAATCGGAATTTTAATTGTACTGAATGTTCAGTAGCGGAATTTTTCAGAGTAAAATGAAAATAATCTATAATTTAGAAATTCATAGATATGGATTCAAATTATTAGTAGTGAAAAAGTTGGAAAAAAATCTTTTATGGGTTGAATTTTTTTTAATTACTTTTAATATTTGTTTTTAAAATATGCACCGTTTATTTTAGCTTAAGACTGGATCCAGTGAGTGGTGAGTTGACATTGCTGTCAGGGGAAGGACTCGATCGTGAGAGAATTCCTGAGTACACTTTAACAGTTGAGGCAAGGGATGACCAAGGTAAAGGTAACAGAAATACGGCAGAAGTCAGAGTAATAATTTCAGACGCTAATGACAACGCTCCACTCTTCCTCCAACCGCGGTACGATGCTGTGCTAAACCCAGATATGAGAAATTTTTACGAGCCATTGCGAGTACAGGTAAGAAACACTAATAAATTATATTTAATAGTGCTAATTAGTTAGTTGATTAGATTACAGAGCCAATACCCTATCGAATAGTTAAAATTGTAAGAAAATAAATGTGTAATTATGTGTATTAGTTCCGAAAGGATTACGGGTAATGGCTGATGTTGTTATACCATGGAGTAGATAAAAAACAGTGTACAAAATGCAGTTGACATAAGCAAAAATATCTGGAACATTTTAAGGAGAGTTGGATTTTTTAATTGAGAATGAATTAAGAATGGAAGTAAAATATTTCTTCTAGTAAATAATAATTTTACGTGCAATATTGTACAGTTTCCTGAAATCCATTCACAATGTAACTTTGATAGAAAACACAGGTTTTTATTAAAAAATTCGCGTTTTTTTTATTGATTACAGAACGTATTCATTACATATTTCTGTATTTGTTAATTATTTATGTATTCATTATACATTTAAATATTCATTATACATGATCTATTATTCATTTACATATTTATTATAGAATAGTATTATGTATCGAATAGTATCCCGGGAAAATTAGTCATCATGGTTTTCTGGCATGTTCGTAGTCTTTTCCGAAGTTTTGTGGCTGAATTTATGTAGATAAAGATGGCTGAATTTCTTTGATAGAGTGTTTAATTTTGTTGTGGCCTAGTTGGCATAAGTTTTAGACTTAAAAGACTTATTATGGCTTTAAATCAAATAGTCTGGGTGACCATACGATGTTTTGAATCTGATATACAAAACAGAAAATTACACAGCCAGGGAATGAGTCAACATCGTTCAACAACTAAAAGGTGCTTATTTATTTCGTATAGCAACCGATATTTAATTATCATGGACCATGATGAATCGCGTAAAATTTTGAGATTAAAAAGATGCCCTTTTAATTTGTTTCAATTTATCAAAAAATCACAGTAAAAATTTAAATGGTCAGAAACGGGCTGAAATAGAGCGTTATTTTGTGAGTTTTAAATATAATTGTATGTGAGTTTGAAAATACAGTATCGAATTACATATCCTTTTTAAAAATATATGTTGCATAGCTTTAGCATTGTCGTATTCGATAAAAAAAGTTTGAAGGATGAGTTTTGCGAATTCTGGTGCTTGAGGACTATATATCGCTCATGGACTGCATTAGTGGCACAACTCAAAACACACGCGTTTTGGACTAAGAACAGGTGTAAATATGAAAATACACATTCTTTCAGCAGCAATACTAGCACAACTCATAATTCAACTTGAAGGTATTCTTTGTTTTAGCGAACTAAAGCATTTCTTATGCATTTTGCTTAGCAATGAACCCACTTATTTCAAAACTTGATTTTTTTTAGTTGTGCCGCTATTGCAGACCAAGAGCGATATAATGTCCTCTGGTGGTGAGCCGAGTTTAAACAGTGCTGCTAGAATGGCCTGGTAGCTGAAAAAGTGTTCTGGCTTTAATTGGATTTGGGAGCAATGTCTTCATACGGTGTATATCCAGTGGTCATGTCTAGAGATATCTTCATGCCTTTGAGGTGTTGTGTTCAGAGTTTAGCTATTACAGATGAGATGTTTTTAAGACAGTTAGGGTCAGAAATGGACGGATTTTTTAAAAGAATCCTTGAAACGTTTGCGCTAGGTAACCACATTTGCGTTTGCAGAGGCGAAGATGGGGGATTGATCCAAGTCAGGGGCTTTCTTAGCAAGGACGTTTGCGTACAATTTTTGTAACAATCAAGATTAATAGACTCTTTTTATTTTAATCAGATTGTAAGCAAGTACATAACAATTAAGTTTATACTCCATAGGCCTATGATGCTGATGGTCCAGGTCCAAACAGTGAGATCACGTATGAAATTGTGAATGGTAACTATCAGGAAAAGTTTTTGGTGGACCCTAATACTGGAGAATTGAGCCTGAAAGCCCCACTTGTACCGAATCCGGAAGCACAAGATCATGGACTGCCTGTCATCACATTGACAGTGCGAGCTCACGATCAGGGAGTGCCTGTTCGGTTTGCTACTGTCCAAGTTCAAGTTCACAATCAAGTAAGAGTTTGGTCAATGTTACAAATTTCATTTATTGAATATTTAAAAGCGTTATTGCTTTTTCAATGAAATAATGTTTTTTTAAATATCTTTTCAGGAATATTTGAATCGCTCTATATCTTTCATAATACCTATTTCGCCGAAAAAAGCATCAGATAGAAAACAGGAACTTGAAAGGTAAAACTATTGAAAATGGCTTTAAATTAATCAAAAAGTTACTACTCAATGAGTCCGGATGCATTTTTAAACATGAAATTTTTTCTTAGATTGATCCCCGATCTTTTAATTCCGTTAAAAGTAGGAGCTCAAAAAGAAAAATTTACTAATTAAATCCGTGCGTGTTTTTTTTAGTAGTATTATAATATTAAAAATATTGCATTATATATAATAATATTGTACACATAAAAATATTGTATACTGTTCTTTAACAAAAGGTCACATCTTATTAGCCTAAATCTTATAAGCGTGAAAGTTCTATCATTTTTACAACTAATAATTATAGAAAGTTGAATTTTTTTTCTCCATGACTAAATAAAATTGAAAGATATTTTATTTATAAAGTCTACAATGAACTTTATTTATAATGTCGCAGTGCCTTACTATATTTTTAATGAAGTCGCCTCAGTTATAAAGTCAATTATTGTAATATGAGATCACTTTTTCAGTTCCCATGCTATATTCTATTGCCGAAGATATGATCCAAACTGGTAGAAGCGTTTGCGAACTGATGCCCACCCAAAATCGCCTTCAGTTTCGAAAATAATTGAAAATAACTTATTTAAGTGGCATAATAGCTCCATCCCTTCAACTTGTATCAAATTTGTATCTAAATTGAACTGCCTATATATCAGTTACGCAATTTGATGCAACGTAGGTGGACAAATAATTCCTTACATGTTGTGGTTTAATATTTAATTATTCAACCACATTAATTAAATACATTCTGTGAAATTTTTAAGCAAATGTGATTAAAAATTAAAGGTAATATTATGTCTAAGTGTTGGGAAAATGCTATAAAAAAGTTGGAAAGTTATATATAATAGGTATAAAAAAACACATAATCATTTGTTAAAACTAAATTAGGTTGTTGCTTAATAATTAAACACCAATCAAATGCGTTAACACAAGATTAAAAGTCATTAATTGGCAGCTTTCATTTCAATATTTTATAATAAATTAATTTATTTATAAATATTTCACTCTACGCACTGTATGTATTAATTAATTTTTTCACTGAACTCCATTTTAATATCCATCAATATCGGAATAATTAGATTATTTTGAACACTAATTTAAGAAAAAATAATGGCTTGATTTTAAAATGTTACATTTTATATTTCAGAGGGTTTTCAGCTTTAACTGGAGCTCATGTAAATGTTCATTCTTTTGGTTTCCATAACTCCAGTACTGAAAAGTAAGTTAACTAGTTTTAAATCAGATTATTTTGAATAAAGTTTTTTAAATCGTAAAAAATATGCTTAAAACACATTTAAAAATTTCAATGTTTTGAATGATCAAACTATTAACAAATTATGGAATAAAAATATGATCCATAATAAAAAGAGGTCATTAAATTAGAAAATGTCGTCCGATAATTGTTTACGTGGAATAATTGTTTTTGAAATGTATAGGGGAGAGTCGGGTAGCTCCGCCCATTTAAGGAGTATTGCTTATATTTCTGTATAATATTGAGTAATAATCAATATTTTTGTATGTTTCTACTGTTTTATCATCTAATTAAATAATGCAAAAAGAATAAACCAAAAAAGAATAGTTTAACTTAAAAAATGGAAATTTAAAAAAAAACATGTTTTTCAGCTCTTTTTAAAATGTGTCGGGTAGTCCCTCCCAGTTACAAAAATTATGTTTTTTGACTGTTTTTTCAGGTGTAAATGAAAATGACCAATGTATTGACAATAGATAAACCTCGTTTATTATTTTCATCACAAAATTATTTTATTTATTACATATTTATATACTTTTAGTGAATTCTATAATTTAATAACAATCATTTAATAACAACAATATTTGTTGTTAAAAATGCATATAACATTAAAATTTGAAGTAATAAAATAATAATCTTTGCAACCGTACATTTATCGATGAAACAAAATTGGGCGGTGATACCCGACATTCATGTGAGCGGGGTTACCCGAAATCCAATTTTTTTGTAAATTTGTAATTACTCGAACAATTTTTCACATATAAACTTCTTTCTTTGTGCAAATTAAACTTAAGACTACATACTTTAATGCTGTATGTATAGAAAAAATTATCTTTTAGTATTAAAATGAAGTTTAATCGAAACATTCCACCAATTTTTCTTAATTTCATGACTACTGTATTCAACATATTTTCAAAACTATTGTCTACGATGTTAACAGCTGCATGAATACTTGAAACTTTGAAAATAATCTTTTTTTAATATAACAATTAACGTCCGATGGCCCATTGACTTGAAAAAATATTCTATACATATGAAATTGACAGAGGGCGGGGCTACCCGACTCTCCCCTACATGTATTTACAAGTAAGTAGTCACACACTGATGATTAGATCCGTTTTTCCCCCAAACATTTATCAAACGATCTATATAGTATTTTCTATAGCATATAAAAATTGAATTGAACTTATTCTTAAGACTAATAAAACAAGTTAATAGGTTTTTTTTAAAAATTGTTCTATTAATTAATGTGTTATTATCAAATGGCAATAAAATAATTTCTTATTTTTTCATATACCAAAATATTAAATTTTTCTTTAAATAAAATAAAATTAAAATCTACGATAGGCGTAACATCTATACACAAGAGAGTGTAAGAAGACTTGCTACTATGTATAGAAATTTATATAAAATATGTTAATACATAAATTTAGAAAAAAATATATGTTTAGTCTTATGTGCTTGTGTCCTTTAAGGTGTTTTACGTGTCTTTGTTTTTCCTCATTAGATCCGTTGTCAGATGTTGGGTTTCATATCCATTATCTTCGACCGTAGATTTGAGCAACATGGATGTTATAATTGGGTAATTATTTCAACATTTTAAAGTAAATTTTAATGCATTTAAATGAAGAAGAATTTAAGAGCAATGCACGTAACTGAAAATCAATTTTCTCTTTTTTTACAGAAATCTTTTTGGACGAGATTATTATGTGACCAATCAGAAGGTACTTTTTTATAATAAGAAATATTTAAACATATGGAGACAGAATTTATGCATATTTGTATCGATTTCACCTGTATTTAAGAGTACTTTACCAAAAAGTCATTAAAAGCTACTGTAAAATTTAATAAAATTATGGAATAGTTATATAGTTTCCTAAATTAAAATTAGGCTGTCTAATTTGTCTGCTACAAGTATCGTAATTTTTGTTTTACCTTAAATAATTTTATTAAATGTAATAATTTTATTATATAATAATTTTATTATTTTAATAATTGCAATAATTTTAATAATTAATAATTTTATTATTCATAATAAAATTAATGAAATAGTTATATAGTTTCCTAAATTAAATTTAGACTGCCTAATTTGCCTGCTACAAGTGTCGTAATTTTTGTTTAACCTCAAATAACTTTATTAAATGACAGAATTTAAAAAGATGTTTAGAAAGTGGCGATATTGATTTTAATGAAAATAGTTTAACAATTGAAAAATTTCAGCTTTTTTAAATGGATTTTTTAAATTTGATTAAAATTATCTTTCTTAATATTTTTGACCGATAACTACTAAAAAAACTAAATATTCTAGTTAAGGTCTCATATAAAATTGTAAAAATAAATAGGTTTGCAAAAATTACCAATATTGAAAACTATCTCTGTTAAAAAAAACTTTGGGCTGGGATCGCCTGGTTAACAGGGTATTGGAAACATGTTCAAGAGGTCATGAATTCGATCCACATCTACCGAAGACTCCCCGTGTAGTAAATGGTGGCTGGCGTATATTAAATCTGTCTGGTTACAGAGTCTTCCATGATCCCATCAGAAATTATACTTCTGGGGTTACTGAATTGGAGATTGAGCTTTCTCCTCAGGTCAAAATTATGAACTGTGTTTGAAAGAATGAGTCCACCCTATAAATGGGCAGTGACGTGTGTGTGACTGAATTCGGATTCCTGGTCATAGATGGCGCCACCGAGAAACAAGAAACGCACCCTCTGCTTTGAATTCGCTTGGTTTCACCTATCAAGCTTGTTGGTATATGGCAAGTAGCTTTAGAAACAACAACAGCAACAACAAAAACTTTACGTGCCCTATTACTCAAGCTTTCCTTAATTTTTACTCATCATAATATAAATTAATGAATTAGTTATATATTAATATTATTGATTAATAAAAGATAATTGAAAGATTTTCTTCTTGCTTTCACACAATAAAATTATTTATAAATAATAACATTCTTCAGAGAATGTTCAGACATAAGTTTACAAATCCCTATATTGGACCAATATATTCGTTTTTTTTCTTTTTATTTTTTACACTGCAAAAAATTCCTGATAAATTACAATAGAAAGTGCTGGCACCCAGAGTGTCGGTGTTGGTATTTTTTATTGTAAAGTCCATTTGTTGCAGTAAAATATTACGGAACAAAAAAAATTAGTATACCCTTAATTTTTACAGCAATAGTTACAGTAAAATTACTATATTTAAATAAATATTAATGCAAAAATTAAAGTTAAAAATTTTTCGACAAAAAATGGATTTTACGGATGCTGCACTCAGGGTGGTATAAAATGTTACCATAATTTGATCCGGAACTTTTTACAGTGGACTAGAATACAGAATTATTGGGCTAGAAAACTTGTGGTTGCTTGAAATTTTGTATTTAAACATTTTATGTCTCATAAATTAATTGTTTATGTTCAAAACTAACTTTAATTTTTCTTTTTGCAGGTGGAAGCAATTAATCGCAGTAGCTTTGATGTAGTGTTTTGGTTACTCATCGCTTTGGTTATTCTCATGATTTTAGCCATCTTAGCTCTATGCTTATATTGTTGCTGCGTCAGATCAACAGATGTGTAAGTAAATAACAAGTATTCTTATAACAAACAATATCTTCAATAATATAAACTATCGTTGGACGCATTTATAATTTTAAAAGTGGAACGCAAATTGGAACTAAAAACTAAAGCTAAACTTAATATGATATTAGGCTTTGTTTATTGTTGAAGAGATCATATCAGTTAAACACATATTTAAATCAATTTTTCCATTATTTTTTTATCATCCCATTAGAATTTATTTCTCTAATTGTTATAATTTTGATCATTTGAATATACTCTAGTCACTGATAAGGGAAATTAGTAGAATTTTTTTAATAAAAAAACAAATTTCAGAATTTCTTTCTCAAAAATTTGTAGTTTCTGTTATTGAAATCATAATTTGAATATACTCTACTGGCTAATAAGGAACATTAGCAGTATTTTTTGGATAAAAGAAGCGTGCTTGAGAATTTGGGATAGAAAAGGAACTCGAGGTATCAAAGCTTAATACTAGATTGCCTAAGGAAGTCATTTTGACTGCTTTTAATTTCAATTAGAAAAACAATGATGTGCATAATGACACAATTTCTTAGAATTTTGTACAACATATAATTTTTTTATTGTTAATATTTACTGAAAACTTGTTATATAACTGTAAATAATATAAAAAATATGAAAAATTAATTTTTAACAAATTTCTTTACACATTATTTATTCTTTTACAATCCATTCATTTTGACTGCTTTTGGGCAATACAGGTATATACTAAGTTTCAGTCTTTCTAGTGTTAAACACATTTTATTAGATGGTATAATGTGGCTAAATACATTTGGTTGGATAATTCTTCCAGTTGAGAATTTCAGCGCATGCATGAGTTTATTTAAGAATGCATGAGCTCAAGTTGATAAATTAGCTATATATATATTAAAAATTCACTTTTCAATTTACATAAGTATTTAATAATTTTAAAAATGTAATGTGTATCAGTTTTAAAATAAAACTTTATATGAAGGAAACCTTTGCACATTTTATATTTTGTGTAGAAAATTTTTAAATATAATAATTGATAAGCTTGATAACTTAACGACCTTCATTTTCAGATCAAAATTGCATTTGTATAAAGTAAATTCTTCAGAAAATATAAAAATACACAAGTGTGAGCTATTTTATGAAATATTACTTTACATAATTTTTTTTCCACGTATATATTAACTTATAATTTTATTGCTTTCTTTAATTAATTTTATCATATTTAGTATTTTTTACTTTATTACTTTTAGTTATTTTTTATTATTTTAATTTATTTATTTAACCATAAATTTATAAGTTTTACGTATTAAAATAAGTAAACTTTAACTTTTAGGCGAGATATCATAGAAATGAAGAATAAAGTTTCTCCCGAAGAAAACTTAATTCACTATAAAGAAGATGGAACTGTTCTTATAAACAATGACTCCAGGCGAAGGTACGTTGCAACTCTGTGATATTTTACAATTTTATTATTAGTAATTGCATTCTTTTGTATTAACTTGATGGTGTATCATAAAAATGTCTTTATGGAATCTAACACTGTTTAATGCTCTGCAATTAAAAGTAAGTTTACATGTTATAGTCATACCCCTATTCTGAGTTATCTAGTAAAAAATTTCGTAGAAGGCTACTTAGAGTTCATCTCAATGTATCTATTTGGTCATTTTTCTAACACATTTTTTAATCATAACATTTTTGAATAAAATGGTGTAATGATGTATATAATTATAAAAGTTTCTACCGTGTATTTTTAGACGAGAATAATTTAATTAAAATCTTTACCTTGTGCGAAACTTTTGTTGTTTAATATTTTGCAGTCACTGTTAATTACCTAAATTATCTTCGTCTTTAATTTCCTTGATGCTAGGAAGATAGAAAAAGAGTAGTAAAATGTCTACTTTTTCGCATGTAATCACTATATGTATACATTTTATGGCTTAACTAATGTTTTAAAAATGTTGATTATAATAATCTCATTATGTTAAAGATAAATTAATAACTTAATGCAAGATGTTTTTTTTCATGCAGCAAAACTGCAAAAAGATCAGGGAAATATTTTTTTATTTAATATTTATAATATTAAATAAAAAACGCTAGCTAATATTAATAATATTAACTAGCGTTCGGAATCTTTTGGTAAACCCGAGGAAAACATTTAGTTTCCCTGTGCATTTTCTGTAGAGTTTGTTCCTTTTATTCTTAATCGAGCCAGCACATACATGTTATATTTGATTTCAAAATATTTATCTTGCTTTTCAATCATAAATGTAACTTTTTTCCAATAAAATACGAATCTTTGCACACAGTTCAGTAGAATGTTCTTTTCTTTTTTTCATATTTCGAGCAATGTTGGAATAAATTCTACAAAAACAAATTGCAGTGTTAAATTAACTGCATGCATATAAAATTGCGATTAAAATTCAGCAATTAAAAATGCAAAACCTATACTTATTAGTTAAAATTTTATTTTAACTAAAACTGATATGAAAATTGTGTTTGCTTTAAAGTGACTTTAAAAGCGCTGGCTTGTTTATAAGCAAACTAAGCAAGTTTAGAAATGGATCTATGCATTATTTTATTACATTTCAAATCCACTACCTATATTATTGAAATTTACCAGAGTTTTTTTCTTATCATATTTTAGTTTAATAATAATGTATGGAGTTTACTAATGCAAGTTCGAAACGATGGGTATCGCTGCTGGTTTGTTTTTGTAAAATAATAATTTTGTCAGCATAAATTTCTAACTGTTTGAACTAACTATTTCAGACCAGAAAGTAGAACAAGATCATCTTGGGTAGAAAATCAATCGAATCAAGTGGTAACTGTGACAAAAGAGCATCTGAAAACTAATGAGGAGAGAGTATCGCCAAATCATAGAGTTCAACAAGCAACAGTCCATCTCAATGATCCTGTGACCACAACATACGCACAAAATCCAGGTATTTTTTTAAAACTTTCTTTAAGTCTTATTTCACTGTAAAATATTAATTTGATAGGTAATGTGTTTACTATTCCCTAAATTTCATTTTGTATCATTAAAAATTTTTTGCGATAAAACGTAAAAAGGATATTTGAATAATTCAACCAGAAGTTAGTGTTTACAAATTGTAAGTATTGATTAGCCTATCGTACCTATCGTACTAACCTATCTTAATACTAAGTTTAATTTAAACTGATCGTCTAGTTCTAAAGTTATCACCGAAATATAGAGATCCTCTTAATTTTGAACTCCAGTGTATTTCGTACACGCATTATGTTTGATATTTATTGCAGTTGATTCACCCGTAATTAAAAAATAAATAGTTCAAAATACATGTTTCTTTTATAGATTTTATCTTTACAAAATTGTAACACGATACGAAGAAAACTATAATGTGATTCTTGATAGCACATAGTGCATAATATTTACATCTATGATTAAACAGAGATTTGTCTAATATATTAAATAACAGTTACATGAACGATTTTATGTAACTTAGTTCCCTTGAATTGACTTTTTTTTAAAATAACACTAGATTAACATAGCAAATAAAATCATTATATCTATCAATAAAATAATAACTGTAAAAATAATTCATATTGCTAAACAAGCGTAATTTTAACTATTTTTCATTTTGAAAAGTGTAATTATATGCATCAAATATTGGTAAAGTTGACTGCAAGTCAGTTTAGTTCTACTAACCTTTTCATTAAAAATAGGAAAAAATAAGACATTGATAAATAAACATACCTTATTCTTTAAAAAAATATTTGCATAAGATCCTTATCAGTGATCCTTATCAAACAAACTTAAGAACTTCGATCAAAATTCTTCTCATTTGAAATTAGAGTGCTATTGTAATGTTTTTTAAAAGCATACTACCTATACAATGTTAATCTTCCATACGTTTGTTCATGACAGATTCGTTATTATATTGATCAATTCCATTTTTCTTCTAACTAGGTCAGATATTACTCACATTAATATTATTTTATTGTCCCTTCAGAGTGCAAACGTTCTTTTCACATTAAACATAAAGTCGTTTACTTTATTCAAAAAATATTTATAAGTTTCGATTTATAAAATTGCCTACAGTTCCCTCAATAAGGTTCTGTGTATTGCCATATAAAGTAAGTTGTTTTTCATCTTGAAGCTTTTTTAATGTATCCGAAGTGAAGCTTTTCTCTCTTGAGCTTTTCGTTTTTGATGTATTGCATTTTCACGTTAAGGGACTCTAGACATGAAAATTTTATAAAGCTTTCGAATTGTTATTTTAATAAGCTCAGATATTATTTACTTTTATGCAATTTTATTCTTCTTTATACAAAGAGCAAATGATCTGCTAATCATTTGATATAAAATTGTTTTCTTTGTTCAAAATTCTTTTCCGAAAATTCTAGTTCATAAAATCGTTTGCAGTTTTCACTGTACGGTTCCCTGCGTTACCATTTTAGGCAATTGTTTTTACTTTGTGAAACTCATTTCATGCATTCGAATGTTGCAGAATGATGATATTTTGATTTAAATTATTTATTTCATGTGTAAATTCTTCTGTGACAGATAATTTTTAAATTTTAATTTGGAAGATTTACCGATTCGAGGTGCATATTATCCCGATGGCGGAATTCCAGTCGTAGCTGGAGGTCGAATGGAGCGAGCTTATCGTCGTGGCAGACCCTTGAGCCCGAGTACTGAAATGTTAGTACAAGACATGTCTGGAGACTCCGATGCAAGAAGGCTGGGGAATTATGTTGTTGTAAGAAAAGTAGTTAGACCAAGAGTTCGAGTAGATGCAGCTGATGATGGAACTGCAGGAGATGATGGTGAAAATGGTAAATTTTTTTAATCGAATATTCTAAATTTTTTTTGAAGAATAAAAGAATAAACAAACAAAATAGATTTAAAGGCTTAGAAAAGTAGTCAGACAACTGTGACTCGTCAGCTCCATGCAATATTTTTGAAATTAGAGATCAGACTGTATTTGGATTAAGTGCAGGAAAGCGAGATTTTAAAATAGAGTTCATCGACTCTTCTGTCCTAAAAATATTTCAATTTAGTAATTATTGATAAAATGTTTGATAAATAGTTCTTTTAGCAATAACTTTTCAAGTTCCAATGTCGACTTACGTTTTTCTTCTTCTTCTTTCAAATCCCCATTTCTAGCCTAGCTAGACAAGGTCCATGAGTTTGTTCACCTCCAAAAAGTATAAAACAAGTAAGGGTCTTCCTATAAGGTCTTGTTTTAAAGACCGAGGCAGTCCAGTAGATGTTCAGGGGATGCCTGGGCCGAAGAGCACTTGGTACAGAGGGCAAAACACTTTTCTCCTCCTGAGTATCTCAGTGATTTCAGGTGTCCACAGCGGAGACGTGTGATGGCGGTTTGAGACTGACTGTCTTTATCAGCAGTCAAACAGCTACCCGGTCTGGTACCCTGGTACCAATTGTGACTGGGTGGAGTGAGCCATGCTGATTTATTTTTCCCTTTAGCAATGGAGAAAGGCTCTGAGGAGGTAAGAGACACTGAGGGCGCATTGACCTCAGCTGCACCTGCCTTGGCAAGACTATCTGCCATTTCATTGTCTGATATATCTACGAGTGAGGGTATCCATTGTACGTGAATTCGACAATATTTGGAGAGGTGTAAAAGTTTATAAAGGATGTTCGTACTAGTATTGTCCCTCACTCTGTGCCAGCTAGCCAAGTGCTGAACAAACTAAGCTGAATACGTCACTCAAAATCCCTGCATGAATAGGTCACTTACGTTTTTAAATCATACTATTAATAGTTTAACACGTTTCATAAAATTAATATACAAAGTTTTAATGTATCACCAGGTAAGCTGAATTTTTAACATTTGTGCTATTTTTTTTTCTATCATAAGTTCTTAAGTTAACGCTAAATTATGTATAGTAACTGCATTAATATGAGAACTTTCTCAAATTGAAAGAAAAAATAATGGCTGTGATTAGAAGGTACAATGTTGAAACAACATTTTCTTAAAATATTCCTTCTATGTTTGAAATTAATCTGTTTATTATCTACATTTTGCTTTTATTTACACAATCAAATGATAAAACACAGTGAGAACAAGTTTTTGAAAAGTCAAATAAGCTTAAGAAGCACTTTAAGTGTTTTGGAAACAAGTAATTGAGAAAATACATATGTACATTAACTATCTTCAGAAGGATGAAGTGCTATCTTCAGAAAGATGTAAGAAATTTACTATCATTTGGAAAAAAGTAGATTCTACAGTGAATTTCAAGCGTTTGAGTTTCAGAAATGAACTATTTGAAAAGATCATGATAGATACTTATTGAATTTGCTAAACTATCATAAATGATTTGAGAAACAACGCTTACAAAATATAGAACGGAATTAATTATTTCATCTTTTAACTTTTCAAAGTTAAGGTAACAAATGCATTTAAAACGATCTTAAAAAAAAGAATTATTAGTACTATCTTATAAATTTATTGCTAAAAATTGTTTTTATTAAGCAAAACCCACGTAATAAAAAGCATTATTGCTTAATGACACTGTAATTACAAACCAAACTTCAGTAGCATAATTTAAAAATTAGTTAGAAAATATTCAATACTTTTAGGGCCTAGAAGAACAGAAATATTATACATTCGAAGTCCCATGCGAGATGAGGAAGATGAAAGACATTACATTCGAGAAGGAGAACTATTAAGGAGTGTGAGTGAGACAGCTCTGAATACAGATGACCCCCACCTGAGGGTACCAAGATCATATAGGACAAGAAATGTAGCTGTACCCATGCAAAGGATGCAGGCACATCCTGAACCGGCATCTAGAGAGCAATTGAAATTTTCAAGGTTTGTTTACATTTCTAAATATTTGAATCATGTAAAACAACATTGAAAATAAGAACAAAATTTGAGATTCAAAATACATTTCTCTCATGTAACGATTGCTGGTAGTTCTATTTTAATAGTTTGGTTTAATTTAACAAATTCTAACAGCTCCAGGCATCTGGTGATTGATTTCATTCATTAAAGACAAACCTTTAATATTTAAAATAAAATAAAGTTATTTTTTTAATTGGGCTCACAACTTATTTGATTCTAAGACCACTTGTGCAACAGAATAACCAATAAAACATCGCATGATGCACATCAGCAGCTGGCGGGGTGCAAATAAAAATACAAAAATGCATGTATAATTTTGTAATCGTTTTACTGTAATCTTTCATATTACGAAAAATGGAGTATATTAAGGAAATTTTCAATTGTTTTATCTAATTTCAATTCCATTATTCCAAATACTATTCATAATGTAAAATTTTTATTTATTTATTTATTTATTTTATTTATTTATTATTATTATTTTTTTATCAATTTAACGAATTATATGGTATTCAGGGTACTAAATTCGGCAATACATGATCGATTAGGATAATAAACATTGTTTTATGTTTCCAACAGAAAGAAGGGCGATACCACTGTGGTGGCAAAATTAAAAATTGTAATTTAACGCAGGTTTATTTTTGTGAATATGAATAAAATAAAATATACATTTGCTGCTGCAATTTTTCTAGCACAGATACATCTTTACGAAATGCTTATTTTGATGAATATATTCACCCATCTTTAGCAGATAAAACGGGTTGAATCTGAATCACTCTAAAGCTTCTAAATTCATAACAAATCTAGCTGGATCCTTCAAAAAAGGATTAAATATAATTTCTTGATCAGTTTTCTAATATTAAAAGAAATATTACTATTTTAATTTCAGATATCATCGAACGGAGGGAGACGTAATAATATCAACCGATGATCCAGCTGATCTTGATCGTCCTTATGTAGGACCAGAATCTTCATGGGTTCCTTTTAATCAACCTCAACTTGATAATTACGGTCGTCCACTTCGTCAGCATCCAGCTCGGTGGGAAGGTCCAGAGTATAGAACTCAGAGGATGCCACCTGATGATTACAGAAACTTTCAACATCCAGATGCCTCTCAGACATTTCAGCCACCACAAACATACGATACTAATCAACGTTACCCACAAGGTCACATTCGAGAAACTCAACACCAACCGGTGTATAGAGATCAATATCCTGAACATGATCCTTCTAATAGAAGATTTGCCCCTCCTCATCCCCATTTCCATCAACAACATGATCAATCTGTTTCGAGACCACATCATCCCCCATCTCCACCCCACATGGAACATAGTAGAACCACAGAATATGTGTCTCAGCAAACGGAATGGCCCAAGGAACAATTGACTCATCAACAGAGCGTGGACTCACAAGATGATATCGAGGACGATTCGAGAACTGTCATAATGGCAAACTCGACAATGAACCAACCGTTGCATACTCAAAGTGAAGCACAAGAACAGTATCAGCAGCAAAGTGAACAATTTGTTGATTCTTACGATCATCAGCAAGATACCCATGAGCAACATACTGTAACTTTTCAAAATGATCAAGAACACGTTTCTCACGAAGATAATTATCATGAAAGTCCACCTGCTCCCGAAGATCACAGAGAAGAAGAACAAGATGCTGCAGAGCACAGAGAAGATCCGCAGCAGTCTGAAGATCAATATCAGAGAAGGCAATCTTTACATCCTTCAACCGAGCAATCTGATGATCATTATCAGAGGAGGCAATCCCTTCATCCTTCAACCCAACAATCTGAAGACCATTATCAGAGGAGACAATCTTTGCAACCTTCTACGCATCGACTATCTACTGATGACTCTGGGGCTCCAAGTAGCAGAGATAAACTAGAGTTAGAAGACACAGACATAATGGAAAGCAGAGAAACTCAACCTGAGTCAGACAGACTTGGTGCAAGGACGACAGAAGACGATGTATCAAGAATCGGAGACAATAACCTCCACACAGATGGAGAGGATGAAGATTCTGATTCTGGTATCGGAAAAGATGGCACTGCTCTGCGACTGAAAAAGTCCAACTTAATGGAGAAAAAATCGCTCTTTACTATAGCATATGATGGAATGCAAACTAGAGGCCTTAAATCAGCAGGGGAAAGAGATGATTCACCGTAAAACATAAACTTCTACTTTTTGCGATGACTTAAATTTATAAATACTTGAAAAATAATTTTATTTTTACTTTCGTCTTGATGCCGCACTTTCAAAGTATCTTCGTTAACAACCAATTGAGTTTGAAACTGTTTTGGTTTTCGTTTGTAAACATCAAATCTTTCTTTTTAAGTTCTGATTACATTGCCATATTAAGGAGCATTCGAGAACAAAATTATCAAGCTTCCAGTAAGGAAAACTACATTATTAATTAAAAGTATAGATTTGAATTGAACTATAAAGCAACATTACCTTTCAATATACAGTTAAAACTAGCATTGAACTTTCCTCACGATATTCTAGTCATACTCACGTGTTTATTAAGAAAGAAAAATCTGTGCGAAGATTTTGCATCATTAAGCGAAAATGTTCTGTGACACTTTATATAAAGAAATCATACCGACTTTTGACATAAGTTGTTGCAACTCCTACACTGCCGTCCATGACATTTTTAAGATACATTTATAAAAATTGGCTTGAATCTATGGAAACTTTTAAAAAAGAATATTTAGACTTGAATCTTCTACCGGTTTTTAGATTTGAAATTTTTGGATTTAGCTTTACTTATAAAATTTTTTATAAGAGTAATCTAAAAATATATTTTAATAATTATAAGTAAGTATTTAATTTGTTATCTCATATGAAACTGAAAAGTGTACAATTAAAATAATTTAAAATTGCTTGTATTTTAAATCTAGAGCTGGTATTTGTTACACAGATTTTGGATATTAATAGAAAATCACTCCTTTTACATAGCTTATGATTATAAAGGTTTGTTTTATAATTTTTTTAAATTATCATTTTACTTTCCTTAGTTAAGTAAAAAAATAGATAACTCCTTTATTATTAACATTTCATGCATATTATCAATATCATTTTAATTATAAAATCTTACTTTACTTGACACCTTTTACTGCTTATAGTTTATTTATTTGTTAATTTTTTGTGTGGTTGAGTACTTATGTGATATAAGTTTGTTTAATAAAACTTAATAAGAATTTTAGACATTTATTTCTTATCGAAACACAATTCAATTCAAAAGTGATGTTTAGTAAGATTTTTGTATGTGCAAAATTTGTTAATTAAAGAAATATATTTGGGGAAATAATTTTATTTAATTAGGATTAATGAAGTTCTTTATTTATTTTATTATTTCTTTCTTGATATTTTTTAATTAATTTTTTAGTGCCTGCTGCCATAGCTTTTATCAAATGATTATCTTTTTTGAAATATTCACACAAAAGAAATATTTAAGTATCACTGTTTTGTACGGATATGTCTTTCAATCAATGTAAATGAATAATGTTGTTTACCAATAAAATTTTTGAACTTTTCTATAAAGCTCTTTTGATTGATATAATTGTGTTTGCTTCACCATTAAATTACAAGGTGTTCTATAATGACCACCCTAAGTTTATATTTATATAATCTTTATCAAAAATAAAGATAAAATAGTACGTGTATTAGATTAATATTTAAGCTTAACATTAAGCTTCACAGATTAATATTTAAGCTTAGAGAAAGCACTTTCATAATCAAAATCTGTTATTTCATTATAGAAATTTTTTTATGACCTTTGATAGCGTGATGAAGCTTCAAATAATCACCTTTAAATTCTTCTTAGTTTTCTCTGGCAATAAAACAGGTTGTGATATGTAATATTATTAAGAAAGTTAGAGTTAAGAAAGTTAGAAAAAAGTTTTTTTCTTTTTTTAAATTTTTTTTAACGGTGCCCTCTGATTTTTTTACATAAAAATATTCATCAAGGGACGCCAAGAAAGCATGCTGGATTTGGATAATCTTCTCTCTGTTACAATAATCAAATAATCAACTCAAGAGTTAAAATGGCCAGCGTGGTTAAAATAAGTAATGCTGAAGAAACTAAGTACACCTGATCGAGAAAGTTTGCATTTGGATCAAAAAACTATGAAACTAAGTTGATAAAGCTGTGGAAAGTTTAACGCAAATGTGATGCTTCAATATCACATGGTGTTTTTGTCCTATATACCTAAATGAGGATTTAGATTTGATTTTGCTAGCCTTTTTACTTTTTCCTCTCTTAAATATTAATTTGAAAATCTTAATATGCAAACTTTTTGGATTTCAGTTTTTCATAGAATTCTTATCAAAATATATCTATAGAATCCTTGTCAAACATGAAGTCCAAAAAGCTTGCACATTGCGATTTGAAAATTACAGTTCTTTTTACAGTAAAATGTTCACGAACATTTATTTGCCCTAATTAATCATACTATGTTAAATAATTTTGGAAAATAATACGTTAAATTATTCCAAGATGTTTTTAAACTTAAAACATAAATAACTAATAGTATATTACAAGAATAACACTCGCAGTAAATATAAAATAAACTGAATAGTAATTAAGGACTCCTTTTATCATATTAAATTGTATTATTTTCTATTATTTCCTCTTTCATTGGCTATTAATTACTCTGTCATATTGCTATACATTTGACAACCTATCCCATGATCTCTGGTTTCCTAAAAACAAATGTTATTGGTTAAATAACAATTGCAAGACTTCGGGCAATATTATGGGCCACATTTTTAAATGGCTCCGGGCAATATTTTGCAAGAGCAGTTTTAGTGAAAATTACAACTTTTATTTGGCAAATAGCATGTTTCTGAGTATTGTATGTACAGTTATCGTTTGGAAATTTTGGAAGCTTGCTGTATTTATCTGGAAATAATTCAAAGGAATAAATTGATGTAAAAAATAGCTCTGAAAAACTGCAACTTAATCACAATATTGCTCCTAGTTTTGCTACTGATAAATTTCACAAAACGACTAAATTGATGAATTGCATTACAATAACTGAATTGATTTCTTGGATGAAAGAAGGACTAATTATAAACACTTTTTAGGACAAAAATTAAGAGCCTACGTAATGAGTTAAGTTCTAAAACTAAAAACTAATTGTTATTTGAAATATAAGTATTTAATCAGCAACATTGCTTAAAAAAAACGTAAAATTTTATAAATTCTTTTTACTAATGATTACCCCAAAATCGCAGATAATTAAACAGACACGCTTCAATGCTTTAGTAAGAAGTGTTACAGTACTTTCTGTTCTTCACAATTTTTTTTTAATTGTTCTGAAATTTGATTGGTATTTTGATTCCATAATCATATTATTTTTCGGTAAAAAGCGAAAAAAAAGCAGGAAACTAATATTTTCTATGCAAAATTAAACAACAAAAATATTTTTAACATTGTAGAAGGTACGTTTTAGAAATAAGATACTTTTTTTGAGCCTATTTTTAAATTTGCGTTTGAGAATTAAACTAAAAGGGACAAAAAAAAGTGTCTAGTTTTTTATAGTTTTTAAATTTTTTAATAAGAAGAAAATATTTTTCTTGTTTAGTCGAATATACCCGTTAATGCTTTAAATTAACAACTATTTATTGTTTCTAAAGCAATAAAATTATAGATTTATTAATGCAACGTTTGGGTGCACAGAGAAAAAAATTCTGGTAAACTTACCGTACAATATGGTAAATAACATTTTAGTAAAAAAAAAGCAACCATATTTCTGGTTAATAACACCAAAATATACGGCGCTTAAACTATTCCTTTGGTTATTTTTTGGTTTATATCGCAACGGTTAACTTAAAATTCTAGTTTTCTAAATTGTAGATCTTAAGCACACATTTACAAAAAAAGTATGAAACTCAAAAGTAAATTTAACCGAATAAATTGTTTTTATGCCATGTTTTAATGGATCACGACAAAATTTTCAAATTTTAACACGTACTATAAAACCATCTTTTATTGTTAATTTTATCGAAGTCATTACCAAAGTATTTGGGTAAAAATTACCGAACTTTTTGGTTTTTCGGTGTTCCAATAGAGCCAAAAAACATGGTAAACTTAACTTCACCAAATTCTGTTAGCTTTCATAATACTTTTTTCTCAGTGCAGAATAATGCATAACAGGAAATGAATTTATCTCATTTTATGGCTAAAACTGTAAAAATTATTCTAAATTTACTTCTGCTACTGCTTTCTTTAACATTAGAAATTAATAAAGCGAATAAACCTACTGTTTGGGGATCATAATCGAGTTACGTATAAAACTTTGCACGTCATCTTACTGTGATACTAATGAATGGGAACGATCAATTAGAACCTACACACTTATGAATCGAAACATCCTGTGCGAGTCCAGATGCTTCCCGTTTTCCTTAGCGGCTTACATTCGAAAGTTAAAAGGCGATGTTTTTGTGTACGTTCATATTACATTAAACTTTGTTTTTGGCGATTTCAAGGTAAGTTTCTTCATTAAATGTTTGAAAAGTTTTTCGTTTATTTGTTTCAATGGAATATTAATATTATATAGATAATAATAATTTTTCTTTTTGTCTATGAATTGAAATTTTGTCATGAAAGTTTAACATTTCCGAGATATCTTAAGATGTGCTTTTTAATATACGATAAAAGAACAAATTTCAATTACTTTCTTGAAATATTTCGAGTGAATATTTCAATTAAATACATGATGAATATATTTTTCTGTTCAAAAATTACCAACTTGTTATAGAATGCAATTTGTACCATGTGTTCAAATTAAAGAAAATAAAATCGAAATAGAGCTGGATTGTTTGATACGTTTAGATAAGTTAACAAACCACCAATTCTTCCCAGATTTTAAAATTAGTACCAAAGTTTGTAGCTAGATGTCGCTGCTGACTAGAGCCACAAAACATTGTTTTCTGTTTTATTCATTCCAAAGGAAAAAAGCTGTACTGGAGATAATTAGTTTTATCCTCAGACTCTGTCATGCTGTTGCTGCAAATCATGGCTTGTTTGAAGATCTTTCTTTAATAGTTTTCCTAGTAAACAGCGCCATCTTTTGATTAGCATGGCAACTAATTTCTGAACTCGTACCAATGGTCACAGCAGATCGCAGAAAACTGTATATATTTCAAACGTTTTATTTTGAGTCTGGCTCAGGAGATAAAGTTTTCGCTTTCCAATGAAGTTACCTATGTTCGATTCTCAACGATGACTGATTGATACAAACTCTGCTTCCGGCTCGCACTGATCACAATGCTGATGCAAACATTTCCACAGTGGTAGACTGATCATGGGATAGAATTCCCTTGCCGTCGTGAGATTTGCCGATGCTTTCGTGATTTTTCTCCCCATGTAACGTAAATGCGGGTTAATTCCATCAAAAAAGTCCTCTACGTAGACAACTCTGTCCCAATTCATGATCAAAGAGCTCCCTTGTCTTCTGGGTTCAGTATCCCTAAAATTAATAATTACAATGAGATATGATACACATAATAGTCAGTAAAGTAACTCTTACGATACAATATAAATCAAGAACCATTGATCTTAAATGTATGTATACAATATTGCTTGAAATAAAATTAGTTTGCTTATCAAACATACTCACTGCTGCTTGCTAATCAATCAAACAACAGAAATTTTTTTAACAAGAATTCGAGCTAGGCTTAACGAAACCGAAGCGAATAGAAATTAAAAATTATAAAGTTATTAAATATAATTGAGATATATTTAATAATCTAAATATTCCTATGAGATTATAATTATCTTTATTATGCAACTACAAACCAAATTTTGCTTCTACAAAATTTTGCTTCTCTTTTCCTATGGAATGTTCAGCATCGTGCGAAGCGAAATCAAACCTTCATTTTCTCTGCTTGATTGTAAAAAAATAATTTTGATTATCTGATGGTTCCCAAACGACGCCAAAATTGGCGAAAATAATTCACGAATGGAGTAAATGCATCTGTGCTTCGTGTAAGTTTTATCAATTGTTTGAGTTTAGATTTAGCTACATTCTTTAAAATTGTGTGCCCGCTCGATTCGGTTTTAACTTAAAATAGCACGCAGTTTTTAGTGTTTTTCAACACCAAATGTGGATAGGTATTAAACCACAGTTTTTACAATTCAGATTTTTCATCTGAAATATCTTAAATTTGTTTCTAATTTAGGCCAAAATGCAAACTATTTCGTCGTCACTTTAAACTTTACACTTAAAAGTATGATTAAATTAAAATATTTATTTCATTTTAAAGTATGAACAAATACTACGCTTTAAATATATAAATAAAATGGTCACAAAACTATGAATGGCGGTTTTTGGAATCATTTATCAGATAAATAAGAACATCTTTTGACTAAGACATTTTATAGCCGTAGATTGTAACGTGTTCAAAATATACATATTAACATAGAATATTATGAATACATAAGTTATAAAATGTATGAATGCAGAAATATTTTATACTGTAACTCTGGAAGACAGCATTCATAGTTTCAAAATTTTCATACTTGAACCATTTTTGTCTTTTAATGTGTTTGCTGAAGATTTGAGCTTTACGTTTTAGATTTCTAAATTTAAGTAGTACTATTAAAACAAAAAGGGAAGGTTACTAGAATTTAATTGCTTCATGCATTAAAATATATTTTAGTTTTGCCTTTCGCTCAGAAATCAGAATTTATGGATTCATAGATTTAAATTATTTTCTATGACATATTTAGGGGAAGGTATGCAATTATATTTTATTTTGGCGTGTTCAAATTTATTTTATAGCAGGATGTCAACTTCACCTTTGCTTCTTGCAGCGACGACAGCTCTTTTCTTCTTCGGCACTTTTCACGTAAAAGGTAAGTAACAGGTATTTTCGGATTCAATTGCAATACAATTTTTTTTAAAGAAAGAAAGCAAATATTGTATTATCATTTAGTGATTTGATTTTTCAATTAATTGTTTTAAAGACAATTAATTTTTTTTAAAGAAAGAAAGCATATATTGTATTATTATTTAGTAATTTGATCTTTTAATTAATTAAGAAATTAATTGAAAGAAAAAATAACTTGTAATTCGAAAAAGTTTTTTAAGAAGGGAAAGCAAATGTTGTATTATTATTTAGTGATTTGATCTTTCAATTATTATTATATATTCAAAGGAAAGCAAATGCTGTATTATTATTTAGTGATTTGATCTTTCAATTAATTAAGAAATTAATTGAAAGATCAAATTAACTTGTAATTCAAAAATTTTTTTAAAGAAAGAAAGCAAATATTGTATTATTATTTAGTGATTTGATCTTTCAATTAATGAAGAAAAACAATTTGACACTCGTAATTCAACAGAAGCTTCAACAAACTTCCATAAAATCTCAGTCATTAATTGTAATTCATTGCTATAGTACGAAAATTAGGTAACACTACAATATTTTAATATTTTTTATTAAAAACTTTTTTTATATTTTAAAAGTTTTCTACACTGAGAGAAAAAGTATGATTAAATCAAAGGCATGAAAAGGTATCAAAATTACCAGAATATCGTACAAATGACCTAGTTTCTGGTTGTTTGGTAACACCAAAAAACTCGTTAATTTTTACCAATTCGCTTCGACATTGATTTTGGTAAAATTAATGATAAAATATAGCTTTATAATATGTGATGTAACTTGGTACTTTTATTATGGTACCTTAAGCCATGGCTTAAAAACAGTGTATTCGGTAAATTTACTTTTCAAATTAGTATTTTTTTCAATATAAATGTCAGGTAATAAGTACTATGTCAAGTAATAAGTAACTTTGAAAACCAGAAATTCCGGTAAACCGTTACCATATGAATGGAGAAACTTCTAAATTAGTGGTTTAACTAGTGTATATTTGGGTTTATTAATCAAAATTACGATTTTTTTCGAAAAAGAAATGTCATTACCATATAGTACGGTAATTTCACTAGAATTTCCTCCCAGTATTTATAGCAAGAACGGCTAGATTCCACTCTTGATTCGATATAGAATTATTTTTTTTATTACGGTGGCAAGCTATGATTAAATAACTTAATCATAAAAGAATGTTCTCATAACTCGAAAACGGAAAATAATGCGTTATTTAGAGTACTGTGTTATTCAGTATTATGCCCGTGAATTGATTCATGTAATGTTTCAGAAAAAGATAAAGAGGGAGAAAAATTAAAGCCAGTTGAACCTGCCGTTTGTACAAAAGAATCTTGTCTGAAATCAGGTAAGTATAGAAAAATATTTAAAATTTATTCATTTGATTTGTGTGAAAATAAGTTTCATTTAAGAATAAAGATCCACAAGGAATATAAATTTTCATTACTTTCAGACACACAGGACTGGATAAAATAATGAAAAAACTTCTATACTAATATATTTATTATATTTTTCAAGAAAATACTTAGCGAACTACTTTATAACTTCAGAAGTGTTTAGATCATGTGATTTCGCATACTTCTGAATGAAGTTTAAAGCTTTTAGAGGTTTGAGGGACCGGCAACAAATTACAAACAGAAAATAGTGTTTTTGAACACCTTATGACAAAAAATGTAGGAATAAATTTGTAACTTATAGCAATTATTTTGGCTATTATTTGCGATTATGGTGCAAAAGTTTGTAAGCCTAGCTTAGATATTTATGGAGATACGGACATTTTTATAAAAATAAAGTTTTTGTTTTGTCTTACGCTTTTTTGGTGTAACTTTAAAATTATAAAATAAAATAAAACAAAATGTTCGGTAGCAATTTAAAATTAACTAATTATTAAATACTAAATTATAATTCTTAACTACAAACGCCCCCTCCAACCTCTGAAAGCATTAAATTTCATTGAGAAGTATGAGAAATCGCATGATATAATCACTTCTGCAGTTATAAATGATTTTCTAATTAACGAAATGCATAAGTACAGAAGTGTTTCTATTATTTTGTCCAACCCTTGTAGAAGTTTTATAGCTTTAAAATATGGATGCCAAATTAGCAATAAATGCTGAGCATAGATGATAGTATAAAAGTCTAAATAACTGCACACAATGATTGTAAAAAACAGCTGTATTTCTCTAACCAGAAAAAAAAATTCTTAATTAACGCAATTTATTTGGCAATTATTTTCGCTCCAGAATATTATTTTATCAGTAAAACTAGAGTCAACCACGGCTTTTTTTTGTTATCACAAAATAAGGTTAAGGTTAATGTACAAAATAATTAACTTGAGACAGCAACAAAAGCGTGGGAAAATAACAACACTAACTTTAATTTGAATGCACTGCTTAGTTTTCCAATTTTTCGCGTATCGAAATTTCTTTCTTTTAATTTATAATTTTAGAGCGAAAAATATATTTAATAAGAGGACACCTCACCATTACATTTGAGACAGATGGTTTTTTGTCGGTATAATGCAATACAAATAAAAATAAATTCATAAAAAATAAATTTTACAAAAAATTATTTTAAATTGGGTAGTTATAATTTACGAAAACTAAAAAAGAATAATATATAATCGATTATTTCCTTTAAAAAAATCCTAATATTTTATTAGTTATAAGAATTAGATAGTTTTTTTCTCAAAATTTTTAAGAAAATATGAGGAGAAATTTATTTTTTAAACATTTGAAATTAATAATAAGTATGAGATTTTTAAACATGAAATATTAGAAATTTAGGTTGAAATTTAAAAAGAAAATCATCTAAAACATAAAAGCCCCAGTTCAAGGCATGTAAATATTTCATAAATATTGCTTCTCTTACTTCTAATAATACTTATATATTCCCCTTTTTAATTCAGAAAATGATTGTTTTTCAGGTGAGGTATTTTCTTATCAGAATTTTTAACTGATTGTAGCAAATACAATATTACTTCAACTTTATAAATATTAATTAAAGCAAGAAATTTTTTTGTTGTTGAATACTTTATCGCTTCTTTCATATTGTTATTACCAATAACTACTGTGCGTATTATATTTGCAAATAATTTTATTTGTTTAACCAAGATGTTTAGATTTGAAAACTTTATTGTTACTAATGGATCTTTTATTTTCAAAATTTATTATAAGCCGGAGCTATTTTGGATAAATTGGATCAGACAGTGCATCCTTGTAAAGATTTCTATCAGTTTGCTTGCGGTAATTATTTAAAGACAGTTTTGCCAGAAAACGTAAATGTGTTGTCAGTCACCCAAAACATGGAGGATGAAGTACTTATGCTTATATTTAGTAAGTACGATGGTAGTTATTTACATATTATTGCATTTTTTGAATTTTAATAATTTAATGCTATTATTTTGTACAGTTTAGCAATTGTATTGCAATAGAGTATGGAAAAGGAGAAGTTAATTTGAAGAATACTTTTTTTTCCTTAAGTAAATGATGTATGAAATAAATTTGTGAGTCTGAAAAAGTTTTTGTCTGCACTTTCCGTAATCGTATATACTGTTAAAAAAGATTTCTCAAAATTTAGTAGAAGTATATGAAAATAGCTCCAAAACAAATAATAGTCGAATTTGAAAACACCATATGTTCAAAGTTGAAACAGCATATACTTATTTTTGCACAAAATGCATAGTCTCAGAAGTGATATGAAGAGAAAAACGTATGAGTGATGCTTTCGTTGGCTACCGTATAGATTCAGACCATGGATTTCCGGATTTTTAGTAGCATGCTCTAACCACCATAGTTGTACAGTCCAAACCAGTTAGGTCTTGGAAGTTTTATATAAAATGAGAAAAAACACACTTAAAATAAGAAAAATGTAATGGGAATTAATATATCACGACGTGATGTTGAGTCACAAAAAGTCATACATCATGATATACTAATTTTACCATTTCAATAACTCAAACGGTTGGATTTGGAAAATATAGTCCCAATCGCTTAGTCAGAAGATCAGTGATTTTCATTTTACTTTTTGCTTACTTAGCTATTTCTTGAAATATTTTAAGCGAAAGGAATATATAAAGATTCTTAACTCTTCCTGAGTTGGATTGTATCACTATGATGGTTATAGAATCTTACTACGAACCCAAAATCCTGTTCTAATTTTGCTAACGAGGCGTTTTCAAATGCGAATATTAATTGTTTCGTTGTTATTCTGATGCATTTTTTTCCTCAATTTTGAGAAACCTTTTTTTACAGTGCAGTTTTTTAGATTTTACAATTTATAATTATTCCAAAAAATATTTTTAAACAGCCGTCATTACTGATCACTTTGTATAGAAATGTGAGGTGTGAATTTTTGTGTCCAACACAAGCAGTTATAATGTAAATTTAAATATGCAAGATAATCGGTGCATTTTTATGAAAAAATAGCGGTCTCTCTCTCTCTCTCTCTCTCTCTTTATATATATATATATATATATATATATATATATATATATATATATATATTTGCTTTTTTCAGAAGTATTAGAGTCTCCCACATTGTATCGCAGAGGAGGATCACTCATTAAAGCCAAAATGCTATATGAAACTTGCATGAACAGCGGTAAGTAATACTTAAAAGTTTTCAATCACTCTTTCGATCAAAAACATCTAACATTCTTTACAATACAAGAAAATGTAATTTTTATAGTATAAGAAAATTTAATTCTTATAGTATTGAAAAAAAAAAAAAGAAAAGTGAACCATCATACATGTTGTTAAATATAATAACAAAATATTACCACGCGTTGGCCAGAGTTTTTATCTGGTGTTTTTGTTTTTGAATCTCTAATTTCAGACGAATATTTAACACTAACCATAATGCTAAAAAAAATCAAAATTGATTTCAAAGGTCCCAATTTTTATTTTGTCATAAAAACAGTTTAAATAATTTTCATTTACTTTTATCAAAATGTTTCTAAAATACCGCTTCAGGCAAATTTCGGAAGCTGTTTTGATTCAAGTATTTGAAAGAAAATGTTTTTCTTTTCTCCAGATACTTTGGAAGACGATTCAGTCCAGGTTCTTAGGTTTTTCTTGTCCGAAAGAGGTGTTGGTCATTGGCCAGTGCTGGATGCGGACTGGATATCAAGTGACATGAATTTGGAATGGAGACTAGCTATGCTATTTGTCCATCATTCTCCTGTCTTCTTCCATATGTATGCAGACGCTCCCCTCTTTTCTCCAGAGTACATTTTGAATGTAAGACGCTTTCATCTAATTTAATAATTTCTGTAGTTGTAGCCGAAACAACTTTCTATTTTAAATCACTTCTTATCTTATATATTTATCACTTTTTAAGTTGAACCATTAATGTAATAACTAATTACTATTTTCATGCACAGGATTTAAAATTGTTCATCTGAAAAGGTAAAAGGTAATAAATACAGACATTTATCATATAATAAATACTGCATTGTGCAAATAATTTCAAGATGCTTGTAGTACTATGGTTGTTTAAGGTATTCATGGAATATTGCTTATATAATTTGTTTAGAAGTTTCTCATTAAAGATATATTGCATTAAATTGCACATATTTCTTTTTTTTTCAAAAAAAGTATGCCTTTTCTGCATTGTTCATACCAACCAACATTGGAAGAACAGAAATAATCTTATGCAGCATGTTTAGACAAGTTTTTTCATTTAACTTTGTTAAATAAAAATTATCTAAAATACTTCGATCAATGAGTTATTTATTTAAAATTATTGTTCCTTACTAACTTTTTAATATTTTGGAATCTTTTACTTTTACCCTAATATTTCTATAGCCACTGTCCACTTTATGGAACTTTTTAGGCTTTGTTTTGACGTAAGTTCAGTTTAATTTAAACAACAGTTTTGATTCTTAGGAAATTTACAAAAATTAGTAAAAACATTTTTATTTAATACAGCACATATTGAGCAAATCCTTAGATATTTTAATATTTAAAGATCATTTATGTACACACCTTTTATCACATATTAGTACATTTTTAAGCACACACGAATTCAATATAAAATTTCAATACAAATCATATTTAAGGTGATGATAATGATCTAGAATGATGAATTTTATAAAATATGTCTGCATTGAGGTTTACAACTGCATTAGGCTTAGGTTTTTAGCTTAGAAACTGGCATTAGGTTTTGAGTACTGAAATCTATTTATTTATTCAATTATCTGATATTTATTTGCAAAGAGATTTCAAATTGGGGATAAAACCTTCATCTGTGCTCTAAATGACCTTCAGTCAAAATATACAAAAATATTTTATTTTTAAGGAAAATTTTACACAATTTTTATATTTTTCATAAAAAAAGCAACAGCATAATTAGAAAAGTTATAAGCTGTTTTTTTGTTGCTATATTTGGTATACTACGAATACTTGATATACTTAGAGTAATTGTTATAATAGGTTACATAATGCACTAGGTTGTTCCAAACATTGCAATATATTTGATATTAATTAGCACCAAGTAAGTTTTCTATCTTTTTAGGTCTACCCAGCTTCTTCTCCTCTGGGTGCAAAAGAAGTTGCTGGTGCCGATAGAGAGAGGATATTTGAAGCGTATCACAAATTACTCATCGAGACTTTGAGACTTCTAGGTGTGGCAGAAGTACGCGTGCAAGCTGATTCTTTCGACATCATCGGGTTTGAGCTTCAGTTCTCCATGATCACAAATGTACGGAAAGCTTTCTTTATGCCTCCCTAAACCAGTGGTTCCCAAACGGTGTTCCGTGGTACCCTGGGGATCCCTTAATTTTTTTAAATCAGTAATGATTTTTGGAACTTGTAATTAGATTTAAATCAGAACAATAAATTATAATTCCTTAGATAAGTGGATTATTTTTGTGAAATTATTTAAGGAAAATGCCAGTAAAAAATGAAATGACAAAATTTATGAAAAAAATTGCATCAGTATTTCACGTCGCTTCAATATTAATTGATCAAAATCAAAAATAGCTAATTATGTTTCTCAGATAACTATTCTCAATGTTTATAAGAGTTATTTTTAGAAAACTATAGTTCAGCTCATTTTATTCATTTCCCGGGAATTATTGCACCAAAAACAATCTCAGAACAAGAGTAAATACTGCTCAAACCCAAACCCTTCGAATTCAACTGATAATTGTTTTTGTTTGAACTATTACTGAAAAAATTTCATTCTTCACTATAAATATTATCAAAAGAATCAGTAGTCCTTCTTTGAATATATTCACGGCTGCTAATAAATTTTATTTTTTCACAATTGGGATTCCGACAAAAGAGACTTGATCATTTAGGGTTCCGTATCCGTACAAAATCGGAAAAATCAGCTGCCCTACACAATTGAAAATTTTGGAGCTTGTTGTTGAACTTAGCAAAACCATATTGAACTTTAGTGCAACTATTTTGACCCATATGGTTGCGCAAGACGTTCTTCCGAACCTTGATTATATGATACTAAGATACAACTTGAACAGAAACACAGTTTAGTTCAAATATTTAACAACTTATTGCACAGTCATTGCAGAGTTGTACTATAATTTGACCCTAAACCGATTTTTCTCAAAGTTTAAAACTTTTTTAAAATTCATAGCTCTTTTTATGTCTGATTGGCACATAAGGCATTGAGTCTTGATCATCGACCTCTATGGTCTAAAGCTGCCTTTTTTTTGACAAATTCAGGTTTGACCATCCAAATGCATATCGCTCTTCTTTTGTCATTCTTTGCCATGTAATTTCGGGTTTATCTTCCCTCTAGCGTCCAGGTAAGAGCTACTGGAGTTCAGTGGTTGGCAATCTTAAAGAATGCCTAATCTAAGTCCGCCTCTTAACTTGTTGACTTAACTTTTTTTAAAGTTCCACATTAAAATATTTATCTCCGGAAAAACTAACTCGAGATATATTTTAATGTTAAATTCCTTTAGCATACAAAGCGGACATGTCTGTCATTAATATAAATTTTCTTCTCAATGTTCAGATTTGAATTCTAACGCTAAATTTATATTATCTTTTCTTAAAGTAATGTGTGATTGCCAAACAAATAGTTCTAAAACTTAAACAATCATCACAAGGGTGCTTGGATCTTAGTTCAGATACAAGTACCTGACAAAAGAAAATGTTTAATAAATTTCCACTATTAGAGACTTTGTTTTGAAAATTAAATTCAGATTAGGTTTAAAATTTGCATCAATTTTGTATTGAGGTTAATTAGTCATAAGTTGGATAAACATTAAGTATTTTTCGCAATTTATGTAAAAATGAAAAAAAAAAGAAAAATTTAATCACTAATTTAATTTTTCCTCTTTCTCTTTAAAAGAAATAACGAAAAAAATTGTTTTCTTTTTTTCCGTAATTTTCTTACATGAACTTTGTCAACTATTTAACTTTATTTAAGAGAAATATTTTTGTTTTGATTTATTAATAGCATTATTTACTTATTTTATTATATTGCATTTATTATATTGCATTTATTATATTGCATTTATTATATTGCATTTAAAAACTTACTTTAATTTCAGATTTCCCAACAATGTCTTGCTCAAAGCTCAAAAGAGTTAAACGGATCTATCGATGATTCTAAACTTTACAATATTACAGTTGATGACTTAGAATACTACATTCCACAGGTCAGTTGTTTATGTTATTAGTCCGACATTAGACAATTTTTAAAAGTTAAATCCATTAAAGGTGTTGTTTTAATATTAATCAATTGATGCAAATTTGGACTTTTTTGCTTTGTTTATCTTGAAATACAAGTTAAATTCTCAGGATGTCTAATGTATGAAAGTAACTTGAGATTTTTGCTTTCCATTTTTCAATAAATATAATTTTTAGTTTATAATTATACTTCATTTTAAGTACCTCAAAAAGTGTAATTTCTTAATATGGAAGCTAGTTTTGTAAGAAAATTAGGATTTTAATGGAAAAAAATGTTGTCATAAAAAGTACAGATTTGTGAACTGTAGTATTTTATCATCCACAAATAATTTTAAGAAAAACCGATTGCGGATAAAATAGAATAATATACAAAACTTTCATGAAACAGCTATTATCTGTGCAAGTAAAATATGACTTTAACTAAAAGTTATTTTTATTGTATTCTTTGACATAATATAATTTTTGACAAATATTTATTAAAATATGATGACACCATTTTGGGAGGTAGAATGCATCAGATATTTGAATCGAATCTTGTTTGGCTTTAAGCTGCATATTGCTGCTTTAATGTTATAAACTTAAATTGTCCCTAATCTTTAGTTGCTCTAATGTTCGATTACAAAAATTGAAATCAATCTTGAATGTCATTTCAGATTAAATGGAGCCGATTGATGACGTACGTGTTTAGAAATTTGGGACTTCCAATCGACACTTCCAATCTCTTTGTGATGGTTCATTGCAAGGAATATTTCAGACATCTTGGAACTTTGCTATCGAATACTCCTCCAAGGTCCTTATACAAAGTACATTCTTCTTTCATTGCAATTCCAAAAACTATAGTAGTAAAGTATGAATTTAAATTATTGTGAAAATCCATCTGTTTTTTAATATTGTATTTTAAATATTTTTCTGAAATTGGAAAAAATCAAAACAAATTAGCTATTTTTTAAAAAAAATTGCCAGAACAAGTGATTGAAAATTTTTTTAAATTTTAAACAAAATTTCGTAAAATATTTTTATTTTTTTAAAAAAATTAAGAAAAAAAAATCTTGTTTTACTTACTAAAGTGACTTGGGGCTCATGTAATGTCAAAAATTAATGCAGCATGCGACTCTTTTCTAGTGCATCAGGTTTACGTTTGAAATGCTATGATAATCTTTGAAGTAGGTTTAACAGTTTTGTAGATATAACAATTTAAGAAACAATTGAAAGAAATCATGTAAATTTAATAATAGTTTTTGCACTTAAATTCAAATTTCGTGGAAGTCTACTAAATGAAATTATTGATGCATAGAAATCCAAAATTTATATTAAAATCGTATAAAAATCAGAGTATATTAGTGATAAGAATTTCAGGCTGTATCTATCTTTGTTTAACTTATCATTAATACGTTTTCATGAATGGCCTTGAAAAGTGCTCCTTTCCAATTTCTTCTAATCCGGCGATAAATACAATTTAGACGCTTAGAATAAAAATGATAGATCCCAACCCAATACTTTTTTGAGAAAAAAATAATTACTTGTTTCTGAAATAAATTCATTTTTCAATTCAAACAGAATTTAAATGTGAAATATGGGCTGTAAAAATTCCAGATCAAATTACGGTATAAAGTACGGGAACTTTAACTTAAAATTGGTATAAAGTATCCATAGAATCCCTTTTTACCATAAAATATTATACCATAATTTTATAGTAATATTTATTTGAATAGAATGATTCAATTATTTTACTGTAAAAATTTCTGTTTATAAAATTTTTTGTTCCGTAACATGTTTCAATAAAAATGGATTTTACGGTAAAAAGTATCGGCATACTGAGTGCTGGCCCTTTACCTTAGTTTGATGTAAGAGTTTTTACAGAGTGGGCTTTAATACTTCAGCAAATGAAATGTAGATGGGTGGAGTATACGGTCATACATTTATTTCAAAATTCGAGGTCAGTTGAGATTTGCCGTTTTTATTCTGAGAGTCTTACTTATCAAATAATAATAGTGTGTATGTCCTGCAACACTCAAAACATTACTTTTTTAAATGAGATATTAATTGATGGGGTTAGCTATAGTGAGCCAATTAAAATTTCAATTTAAATTTGAATGCTGTTAATGAAAATGAAAACATGTCAAGTCTTATAACTAACTTGTATATCTTTCGTCACATAAAAGAACTTTAGCTAACTACATGTCGTGGAAGTTTGTTTTAAGTTACATGTCTTTCATGAGCATGCCATTTCGTCAAATATTTCAAGATTACACTCTGCTGACGCCTGAGTTGAAGCACTCAAAACTGAAAACATACACCTCACGATGGAAAGGCTGTGTGAGTCTTGTTGGATCATGGTTTGGAAAGGCGATTTCAGCGTACTATGCAAAACAAGGATATCCTGTAGATGTAGAAAAGAAGGTAAATATTTCATCACATTTTTCTATTATTTTTTTAAGTCTTAGCATTTTTTTAAGTCTTAACATATATGCTTTCATCATGGTATGAATATATTCAATGTTTGAAGATATGCAATGTATGAATATATGCTATACATATATGCTATCATCAATGTACCGTATTCTAAATAATGCCAGACTTTGAGAACTATTATATGCTTTGCCAAGTCATTGAATAAAATGCATGAGCGTATTTTATTATTCTATAAAATTCCTAGGTAATGAGTGAATTACACTAAGGAACAAATTTTTTGTTTCATTTATGCAAATACTTGATATTGCCCAACTCGGATATGGGAATTTCAAATCTGAAATTAGTTTTGCCTCTAAAGCTACAGGTTTTTCTAAAAATGGCATTTTTAGTCTAATTTTTTGTCAAAATGTACAAGTTTAAAAAAGTTATGTATAACAGGGAGTCATAACTTTCTTAAACTTGTACATTACGTATCAAAGGGAGTTAAGGAACATCAACAGGATTAAAACTTCATATAAACCCATGCCTGGAAATGTTGTCACAGGTGCTAGAGGAAGGGATGCTTCTCTATCAAAGCAAAAGTGCACAAAGAAATAATTCATAATAGGGAATCGCACCTAGCTGCAAATGACCACTTTTTCGGACACGGGTTTCTATGCAATTTTATTCCTGATGATGTGCCCTGACTCCACTGGGGGTTCCGCGTTCGGCTGACCACCTGACCGGAACATATGCTCCTGCACCCCAGAGCCCAAGGTCAAGAAAACTGAGATGGGCACAGTCGGCCTTGGCCCTCTTAATTGGCTGTCGCGCCACTGAGTTAGTTTTTTAGTGCCCTGACTCCCCTAGATGTTTTTCGCAATATATATCCATCCCCCCTTTTATATGTAACATTTTTAAACCCTTACATTTAGACAAAAATAGACTAAAAATATAATTACATAAAAAAAGCTCCGAATGTAGGGACGAGAAACTTAACTGGTTGAACAAACCGTCCAAAATACTTTTTTAGGATAAAAATTAGATGATCTGGTCTATGATCTATTACAATTTAAAGACAATTAATAAATTTTAATCAATGACACTAATATGATTTGATGCATTGTCATCTCGATTCAATAAACTTTAAAAACAAAATACACTTTGAAATGCATATTTTTTGTTGTTTAAAACGCATTTTTTTTTTGTTTAAAACGTGTAGCCATTTGCATGGTAGTCATCCTACCATACTTTAATGCGATTTTTGTTACTTTAAGGCAAAACAAATCGTTGCATCTCTTAAGGAAACTTTCATCGACATAGTTAGCAACACTGCTTGGCTAGACGAGGAATCCCGAAACGTCACTATTGAAAAAGTGCGTATTAAATATATTTCATATTTTTACATACATTTTGTTGAAACTTACTTCATATTGTTAGGTTGTTGTCTATTTAGATTTTGGCGATGAAAACTGAAGTTGGATATCCTCGTCACATGCTCAATTCGGATTTTGTAGAGACTTTCTATGCAAAAGTAAGTAAACATTGTTCCTTCAATGGAGATTAGTTAAGACACTAGCATTATTTTTCAAAAAGATTTTAAATTTCACATAGTTTGAACATCTCTTTAAAATTATATTTATATTTTAAAGATTCATCGCAAGAATAGACCAAGCTACTTATCTTAGGCGAAAATCAGAAAAGTAATATTGAAAAACATTTTTCAATTTTTACATTCAAATTTACTGACCTCCCAACACGTTAAAGTGATATATACTAAGAAACAGTATAATATGCTTTTATTAATATTTTTCTGAGAATGCTATTTTTACAGCATTTTAACCTTTTGACTCAGAATTTTCATTAAACAAATTTTTCATATTTTTACAAAGAAGTCAAAAATACTATATTTAGCATTTCAGCTATTTATGGGTATGAAATAAAGCATGAAACACCGGTGTCTTTTTCTGGTTTGAAGGCAAAATCTCCCAAGCAATAATTTTTAAAATTTTCACTTAATTGCAGTTATTTATAGCTAAGAGAAACAGTTATTCACCGTTGAAATTTCTTTAATTCATGAAATAAATTATTTATAATTTTCTGAATATGAATGAAAAAAAAAATTCAAACCAAACAAAAATTCAATTAGATTTTTTAGTAACTATTAGACTATTTTTTTTTATTAAATACCAAAACATATTTTTACTTCTAATCAGAGCTTCAGAAAAGAAAAGCGACACCGGTGTTCCATCTACGTCAAAGCATTAAAATATCAGATTTCTTGTGTATATTTCAGTTGGAACTATCAACGGACAGTCTGTTAAAAAATATGTTGAAAATGAGCCGATTTTTAGTATACAACGAACTGCAAAAATTAAACAGACCAGTTGAAGATAACCCACCTACGGTGGATAGGTATGCAATGCTTTACTACTTTTTAATGTTATTCAGGACATTATTTTTTAATAGATTTTAAAACAGTTTTAAATAGATCATAAAATGACATTTAATAGGTTTTTCAGACGTTGTTATTCTTACATTAAGTATAAAGTATTTAAATTCGAAAAGCGTCACCCGATAGATTTATAAGAATTTATAGAAGAACCAATGTATGATATTTTTAAGTGTTATTTAACATAAAATGTTTTTGTAATTTTGGATTTTTTAAGTAATATAAGCTGCTTAATTATTATGTAAGTATTTTAATTTTTATGAAGTAAGCATAAATACCATTTTATCGTTTTTAAACTTTATTAGATTTCTTAAACATTATATTTTTGAATCCTCATCAATTTTCTTGTTAAAAAGTCATTAAAAATATTTAAGGACGGAAAAAAGTAATTTGAATTTTGTAAAAAATTTGCACAAGTACTTTTAATATTTTTAAAAATTCACAGATCGTATTGAATATTTATTGAAAATAAATATAAGTTTAGATATTATAATTTTTATCATTGCCGCTAAAACCTTAAATAAGCAGTAATACAGTCAGGAAATCTCAGAATGCGCCTGTGGTTTCGTAGTTTAGCTCATGATTAGTGGTTTAGACCTTAATCACCAGCGTAGGATATTTCAGAAGAGCTTCTACATACCCTGAGAAAAAAGTATGGTTAAAACTACCAGAATATAGTAAAACTTACCATATATTTGTCTCTATAGATACACAAACAAGCTCGGTAATTATTATAGTAGCTCTTTGGTAATGATTTTGATAAATTTAACAATAAAATGTGGTTTTATAAATTGTGATAAAAATAGGAAATTGCTGCGAAATTCGTAAATTTTATCATGATATCTTAGAGCTTGGTCTGAAAACTATTTATTCGGTTAAATTTATTTTCAGTTTTTTTAAATTTTTTTCCTAATTGTGTGGTAATGAAAATAATAATTTTGAAAACCGGACTGTCCGATAAATCATCACCATGCGAATGGAAAAAATACCAAATGTATGGTTTATGGGGCTTACATACCACATGCTTTAGTTTCAATAACCAGAATAAATTTTTTTAGCAGAAATGTCATCACTATACAGTATAGTAATTTTACCAAACTTTCTTTCTCTGTGTAAATAAAAAAAAGCTTATATAAGAAAAAATTATATTAAAAATATTGAAATAATTTAAAAACCGGAATAAGTCAAAACCGGAATAGCACAAACCTTCTAATCGCATGAGTTAAAATAGCTTGCTCGTGGCAGAAAATGCTGTCAGTTCATGAAATATACACCGTAAAAATTTCTTGACAAAATTACGGTAAAAGTACTTTATACCATAAAATCCATTCTTACTGGAAAATGTTACGGAAGAAAAAAACAGATATACAGTAATTTTTTCAGTGGTAACTACCGTATAATCACTGAATGATTCTAATTAAATAAATATTTCTGTAAACTTTATGGTGTAATGTTTTATGGTAAAAATGGATTTCACGATAAAATGGATTATATGAATAATGCATCTGAAGTGCGGATATTTTATACCGTAATTTCATCCGGAATTTTTAAGAGTGTGGGGGAAGTGGAGAACTTAGTAAAATTATTTATGTAAACAATAAATTCTTCCATATCATAATGATTTAATTTTAATTTTTTGATTTATCAGTGTGTACAAAGGTCCACTTCAAGGAAATGCTCATTACTTTGCTACTAAAAATGCATTAGGTAAGCAAGTAAACTTAATTAAAGGACATTATACTTTGATTTTGTTTTAAATAAAACAACGATGTAATTCTTATTACTAATTTGTTTTATTTCTTTGTTCGAAAGTTGTCCCAATGGGAATCATAAGACCGCCAATTCTAGATATAGAAAACCCAGAGTAAGTAATAATCTATTTTTTTAAATTTTATTTTAATATGTGTATAAAGAATCAAATTAATTTTACTTTATGAGTATTTGCATGCTTTTAATACTCGAGTGGAAATTAATAAGTATATTATTTTATTTTTATATAAGTTGATGTAGATTAATCCTTTTCACAGATACTTGAATTATGGTAGACTTGGTAATGAAATTGCTCATGAAATGGCTCATGCGTTTGACAATATTGGTAAGAATTAGATATAATTTTTCATTGAATTCAAATTTACCCTCAAAGAAACTTACTTTCATCATATTTTACTCAATTCAATACTAAGGTGTAAGTTTTCTTCTTCTATCTATACATATATAGAAACTGTGGGCGTATACCGGATAGCGAGTATACCGTCATCTCTAAAAATACGACATTCAACATGAATCTAAATGAGTACAATTACATACAAATGACAAAGTCCGATGTTTGATTTTTGTATTTTTAATACAGAGACATTTAACGAATGGAATTTTTTCATTGGCTTAGCGGAAGCCATTGTTTTTTAAAACAAGGGTGGATCCCAAAATAGTCAACCGCGTGGCGAGCCAAACTAGGTTTCTGAAAGGTATGGGGAGATACGTTGTTGTTGCAATATAAGTAATTTTCTTTATTTTAGTTAATTAAAAATATTTTAATAAATTTGTAATAATTTAAGTCGTTTTTCTTTAATAATAAAAAAACCACGTTGATCCAAGTAATAATCGCCAACTTGGCGAGAGTTAAAAAAATCGCCAAGGGTTTGGCTATTCTAGGATTTTACTAAAATAATAATCGACGACCAAAATAAATAACAACTCGTGGGGGCAGATTTCATATATTCCTGAGATGGTAACAGCAAATAGCTTTCTTCCAACAGAAGGTACTACATAGAAAAAGAAAGTAAAATCATATAAGTTCAAAATATAAGTTTAATGGAAAGATTTTCTTTACAGTTTCTGTTAATATTCAATTAGTGTAATAAGTTAAAAATTAAAATATACAAAAATTTTTTTCTCCACTGTAGGAAGCATCGTTAACCAATCTTAAAACAAAAGACGCTTCAGCTTTTTTTTAAAAAAGAATGTTTGAATACCTGTGCAAAAGTTTAACATGCATAGGTTCATTTCGTAGTTCTTTTACTTTGAAGGTAGGATAATCACATAATTATGTGTCGATCCACTATTTCTTAGTAAATCACCTCATTCAAAAATATGGACTGTTATAACAAGGCATATGGTCTGTATAATAACGTAGTATTAGCAAACAAAGAATTGTATAAAAATTAAAAAAAAAATAATGTCTCATTTTTGTGTATTGCTGAATAAAAACCATGTTACATAATATTTTTAAAAAATTGTTGATTGTTAAAACAAATAGTGAGATTAATATTATACGGAATAGTTTTTAGTAAATGTTTCAGATGGTAAGCAATGTATTTTTTTTTCTTTTTTTGTCTATGAATGCTCGTTGGTGGATTTATTTCATATCATGTGTTAATGTTTTTGCATTAGGTCTCCAGTATGACAAAAATGGAAAAGAAAGCGATTGGTGGAGTGAAGAGATGAAAAACAAATTTTGGATGAAAGCCAAATGTTTTGTTGAGCAGTACAACAGATATGTTATTGATGCTGCGACAGAAAAAAATGTAAGTGCTACCACACCTTTAAATATTATAGAAAAATAACTTTTTATTTATAAAATAATACTTACAGTATATTTAATTTAGACTTCTTTGTATTTAGAGTATTTTATATTTATAGTATGTACAGAATTATGAATATAATACTTAATTATTAATATAGTTTTCAGTCTTTACTAAGTTTTATTTTCCGAAAGACGACGCGGAATGACAGGTTTCATTCGATTCTGTTTAGAGAATTGCAGTCTTACAAAAAGGGTTAATTTAAATGTTTTTTTTTTTAATTTCCAATGAGCTGCACAATCGGTCTTGCCGATGAGCAGACCTAGTGCGTTCTCCAGAGGTGGTATCCACTCTTTCAGGACCACCACAATGGGTGAAATACCGTTGGTCATGTTAATTTGGACGTCTAGTTTCTGCCACAATAGATGACAGCACCGAGACTCTATTTGGATGCTAAATTGCACTAGGAATTTAATTTTGCCGGAAACGCCAAGAGCCAATAAGGCACTCCAGGGATCTTTTACATGCCGCATAATCATACGACATGGCCGCTGAGGATTTTCTGCAACCCGAAAATCCAGTGCCTGGGCCGGGGATCGAACCCGCAGACTTGGGCTCAGATGGCCGACGACAAACCAACTGCGCCACCCAGCCACTTAATTTAAATGTAAATATTAAAAAGAAAATGGCTTAAGTATGTGGATCAGAAAACAATCTTTTCAAAACTCCGATGACTGGGCAATTTAGAATTATCACAACCAATATATAGAATAATAAAAACTAATAATTACGCAAAATATATTAAATTAACTATCTTTTTCAGGTAGATGGCCAACGAACACTTCATGAAAATATAGCAGACATTACTGGTTTAAAAAAAGCATTCATGGTAAATAATTTATGTTATATTTAATTAAAACGGTTTTGATAATTATTGAAGAGTGCAAACCAATTGGACAAATTAGTTAAATTCTATTTTATTAGACCTAAACATGTTTAACAAACTACATAACACTGTCTGAGACAAATAGTTTAAGATTTGTTTCTTGGTGGCGCTGGGAGCATTATTCCAGTTGAACGCATGATGAATTCAACAAACTATTTATTAATGCATAGGCTTGTTTAATTTATTTAAGCGTTCGATTCAGATTTTATATGATTTAGCACCTTTTTGTAATTCAAAAATGGTGAAGACATATGTAATAACACATCAAAAGGATGTTTGATAAGCATGGAAATTCACTAGACAAGAAACCAATTGAGGGACAATTTGAAGAGGCGTTTTGAAAAGGTGAACTGTTCAAAACAAAATGCAATTGTTTAATAATGCTGTAATAGTCACGCGATTCAATATTATAAAATCAAAAAAGTGTGCACAAATCAAATGGAATCAATGTAAGAACATCTTCAAGTAACTAAAAAGGAGACCTACTGCATTTATCAATGTAAATCCGACTCCGTAGCCTTGCAATTTTGAACCCAATTCAGAAGAACTCCTGGACAGAAACAAAGGAACTCCTGCATCGGAGAAATTTGCCTTCGTGGAGCACTTTTTGATGGAACTAAACCGCATTTCCGTTATAAGGAGAGGAAAACCACAAAAACCTCCTACGGTTAGCCAAACGGCAAGGGGAATAGAACCCATGATTCATCTATCAATGAGGGTGTTCTTGTGCTCTTTGTCAGGTGACAACACAAGTTTCAATACTTTCCTGACCACTTCAAGAATAATTTACTGCCATTTTACTGCTAAGTAGACTCTATCGCCAATCAAAATTTTGAGTGCTTTCTGACTCGCAAGTATGATCAAATCTTAACTGGAGCTACATGTCTGCAGGCAATACAAGTTTTTATCTTTTCCTTCCTCTTCTTTCAGAAGTGATGTACATTAAATTTTAGTTATGACAAAAATATTATTTTTTTCATATTATCCACTAAATAGTTTTTTAATTTTTTAAAATTTATTTTGTAGTACATTAGCATTTATTTTCATTTATGGTGAGGCACATTTGTCTATTTAGATTTCGCATAAAACCTTTTTATTTATTAACAATTTTATGTTTCTTTATAAATTTTAAAAATATTTAATTTTTTTAACTAACCTTTACACAGTTAATTGCATTTTAGTCCTATCAAAGGTATGTTAAGCAATATGGAAAAGAACCAAAATTACCGGGAATGGAATTCACGAATCAACAACTCTTTTTCATCAGTTTTGCACAGGTAAGCAATTATAAGTGTGAAATAATATTACATTCCAAAATTAAATTAATTAATTAATTTATAAATCTATAGAATGTCTGCAATTTAAATTTATTAAAATTACATTACTTCAACACCTTGGCTTTACCAGAAAGTTAATGTATTTTTTTTATTGTCAGAATATTTTATCTATTTATTCTTTGTTCCGCATGTTTATACATTTTTTAAAAAAATGTTTATGTTTTTAGTGACATATAAAGTCTTAACTCTTATTTCAGAAATTGTGTACCTGAATGCTCACTTTAACCACTAAACGATGGTATTATTTTCAAGAAAACGGTCATAAAAGTGCCTATTTTTTCATTCAAGAAAATTATATAAAAAAGGCGCATGTACTACATGTATTCATTTTTGGAATTTTTTTTAGATATCCAGATGTACTCCTTTATGTCCATGTAACTCCGACTCCATAATGTGCAGAATATCAAAAAATATTTTTTCACAAAGCAGAAAGTCTTCACAAAGAGCACAAGTAGCTGAGTTAAGAGTACGAAATACATATCATAAACACATGTATTTGGATAGTGATGATAGTTAGTCTAAAATTAACTCTCTCTGGTTACTTTAAACATAGTCTGGTGCAGCCATCTAGTGTGCAAAATAGGAAATAAAAAAAATCGGAGCACAGATGGATCTATTTAAACCATTTTAGCGCATTACTTTTGAATGTTCTGTCCCGGAAATATCACGGACACGAGAAATATGCACCATAGGGTAGACGAAAGCTCACCGCGTGATTTTGACAGGATTGAGAGGGAAGGGGTTAAGTACTTTTTTTTACCGACCTAAGTACATTTTAATAAGTCATTTTTATATAGACATTTCTCACCATACTGCTAGGAACATTTTCATCTTTTGCAGTTAAATGATACTCATATATTTCGACACCATTAAAGTATAATTATCTGATAAAATTTAAATTTTTTTATCAGCTTTTTAATCGAATCTGTAATTTGGTTCAAATTACGGTAGTTTTTACTTAGAAAATTATCAAAATTGAATTAAATATTTTATTAAATTAAATAATTTATTTTAAATATTTATTTAAATCAAACTTTTCGACCTTGATTTATTATTCTCACTGGTTCAAGGAAATATATTGACATTTTCATCAAAATAATTTTTAGTTTATCTCACTTCATTTTAGTTACACTAAAAACAATTCCGGATCAAATTACGGTCTAAAGTACCGGCACTTTGGGTGCATCATCCGCAAATCCCAATCTACCATAAAGTCCACCTTTCCCGTAAAATATTGTACCTTAATTTTTACAGCAATATTTATTTAATTAGAATAATTCAGTGATTTTAGGGTAATTATTACTGTAAAAATTACGGTATGGCAGATTTCTTTCAGTAACATTACTGTAACAGTACCGGAACTTTGAGTGCCGGTACTTTCTTCCGGAATTTTTTTCGGAGTAATGTGTTAATATCTAATGTATTCATGTTTTTTATAGATGAAGTGTGAAGTTAGAAACAAGGAAGGTTTCCAAGAATATATCGGAGACTCTACATCAACACTTCTTCAGACGCCTTTGAAATACAGGTAAATTTCATTTGCTTCATAATATTTTTAAAATTACATTTTATTTATATATATATATATATATATATTGTCACGTAGAATAAATAGGACTTAGTCTATAAAGTACGAGAGCTTTATTCAACACCTACAAAGTAACGTGAACAAAGTAACTGGGGCCTCGGCTTGAGACACTCAGTCTTTTATAGGAATAATAACAGGAAGTGATAGGAACAGGAAATGATATGCTAGAACATTCTAGAAACTTCTAGAAGAAACATAAATAATAAATAAAAGCTTATTTTGGAGTTTTATATTTTCTTACAGTTCTGCGGATCGAACCCTGAATCTCAGTCTTTCCAGGACGACGACTCTGACCTCTCGGCCACACTGACACGTCATAGCATCCTCCTTGGAAAAAAAAACAGCGTCCACGCTGTTTCACTCGTTGACTGTTCTGGCACGTGATCGGGTGGTTGGTCCTCGGTACTCCAACTTACTCTCGTTCTTAGATTGTTTCTTTGTTTTGTAACTTCTCTGTCTTTCGGCATTTTCGGTTTCACATGGTTCTAATTGAAACGATGGGTCATAGTAAGGCTTCATGCGCACCACATTGACGGTGTCTGTAGTTTTGCGCCTTGTAGATGGAGTGACGTCTTCGACCTCGTAAGTAACATCAGATAACTTTCGCTTTATTTTGTAAGGTCCAAAATACTTCTTTAATAGTTTTTCGGACAACCCAACTTTTCGAATTGGTCTAAAAATCCAAACAAGTTCACCTGGTTCATAAGACATTGGTCGGTGTTTTGCATCGTATCGTTTCTTGTCTTTTTCTTGCGCATCAATGGTACGAAGGCGAGCAAGTTGTCTAGCTTCTTCTGCTTTGCAGACAAGATGCGCAGCATAATCAGTTTCAAATCCTGGTTGGTTAGGAAACATTGTGTCCAAAGTTGTTTCAGCTTCATAGCCGTGAAGAAGATAAAATGGTGTGAAGCCAGTAGTTTCTTGTTTAGCTGTGTTATAGGCGAAAGTGACGAAGGGTAAAATAGCATCCCAATCTTTCTGTTCAACGTCAACATACATAGACAGCATATCAGCTAACGTATTGTTAAATTTTTCCGTGAGGCCATTAGTCTGAGGATGGTAGGCTGTTGTAGTGCGATGATCCACGTCACAGAGTTTCAATAGCTCCGATACAACCCTCGAGAGAAACACAGATCCACGATCCGAGATGAGAACTCTTGGAGAACCATGTTTTAACAGAATGTCTTCAAGCAGGAATTTTGCTACCTCGGGAGCTTCGGCGTTGGGTAGAGCTTTCGTAGTGGCAAATCTAGTTAAATAGTCTGTACACACTACAATCCATTTATTTCCTAAAAGTGACTTAGGGAAGCGTCCCAACAAATCAATACCTATTCTATGAAAAGGGGCTTCCGCAGGAGGGATCGGCATCAAGCTTCCAGGCGGCCTTTGCGGCAGACGTTTACGTCGTTGACATTCCTTACAATGAGAAACGTACCGTCTAACACTTCGGTACAGTCTAGGCCAATAAAAGCGCTTTCTTATTCTATCCAATGTTTTGGCAAATCCCAAATGACCTGCTGTTGGCGCGTCGTGGAAGTGATGAAGAATTTCTAGGCGTAACTTAAAAGGAATAATCGGTAACCACTGTCTTCCGACAGATTCATAATTCCGCTTACAGAGTATACCATCCATAATTTTATAATTTGAATCATTACTTCGCTGCCTTATATTCGTCTTCAAAGTTGTTATCTCCTGGTCTCTGTCCTGCTCTTCCGCTAGATTTGTGATGGTAGTTATGCTCTTTTCAGGATCATTTTCAGTAGCTGGTAGTGGATGTCGTGATAGGCAATCAGCATCTTTATGTCTACGACCGGACTTATAAACAATAGTTACATCGAATTCCTGTAGTCTGAGAGCCCACCGAGCTAACCTACCAGAAGGATCTTTCAAACCTGCAAGCCAGCATAAAGAATGATGATCTGTTATAATGGTGAACGGTCTTCCAAAAAGATAAGGACGAAATTTACTGATGGACCAGATAGCAGCAAGACATTCACGTTCCGTTGTCGAGTAATTTGTTTCAGCCTTGGTCAGTACTCTAGAGGCATATGCAATTACAGTCTCTTTTCCCTTCTGAGTTTGAACTAACACTGATCCAATGCCATAGCCACTGGAATCAGTGTGTAACTCTGTGGGGGCATCATGATCGAATATACCCAATACTGGTTCGGTGGTTAGAGCGGCCTTCAAAATTTCAAACGAGTAGCGCTGTTCTTCTGACCACATGAACTTCTCATCGTTTTTTAACAGTTTCTGCAGAGGATACGCTTTGGTACAAAAGTCTTTTATAAACCTACGATAGTAGGAACAAAGTCCGAGGAAACTTTTGATGTCTGAAATTGAAGTAGGTACAGGATAATTAGCAATAGCCATGACTTTATCTGGATCTGGCTCTACTCCTTCTGTACTAACGACATGACCAAGTACCTTGAGTTTACTTGAGCCAAATAGACATTTCTTCGCATTGAGTTGTAATCCTGCTGTATCAAGACAATTTAAAACAATCTTCAGACGTCGCACGTGTTCGGCAAAAGTATCTGAGAATACTACAATGTCGTCAAGATAACACAGACAAACTTTCCACTTCAAATGCCGTAATAAATTATCCATCATTCTTTCAAAGGTGGCGGGAGCATTACAAAGTCCAAACGGCATGACCTTAAATTCATATAGGCCGTCAGAGGTTACAAAAGCAGTTTTTTCACGATCAGCTTCATCGACTTCTACTTGCCAATATCCAGAAAATAAATCCATAGACGAGAAGTAATTTGCGTTCTTTAAGCAATCCAGAATATCGTCTACCCTGGGTAACGGGTATACATCCTTTTTGGTCACTTTATTCAATCTCCGGTAGTCGATACAGAAACGCCAACTTCCATCTTTTTTCTTGACAAGAACTACAGGAGAAGACCATGGACTTTGAGATTCCTGAATTATGTCTCGAGTAAGCATTTTGTCTACCTCGTCTTGTATAATACGCCGCTCAGCAACTGAAACTCTATATGGTCTTTGGCTCATAGGCTGATGATCTCCTGTATTTATGCGATGTTTCACGACATTTTCGGATCGATTTTTCTTCGGTAGAAAAACGTTTTTGAATTCCATTAACACATTATTCAAGCTAGTTCTTTGTTCAGTTGATAGGCCTGGGGCGAGCATACTATTGAAATTTACTTCAGGTCGTAATCCTTTGTCTGTTGATTCAGCTTCATTTTCGGAGACAAAACTGCAAAGATTGTGTTCTTCAATTTCTTCTGCATGCCCAATGCATATATCCTTGGGAAGACAAGTAGAATGATTAGAGAAATTAGAAACCCATACGTGGAGTCCATCTTTATCCTTCTGTATAATAGACGATGGGAACACTATATTTCGTTGCAGTGTTAGAAATCTACCGCATTGAACCAATAAACCTTTGCTTTCTTTGCACCCACTTGTTGTTTCCACTTTAATTCTTTTTATGGTCATAGGAGGAATATCACAATCCTCTACAACACAAAGTCGGCTTTGTTGGAGTTCCTTATGTGCTATTTCGTCCCAAGTATCTTCCAGCACCAGTTCCTTGCGGCCACAGTCAATTATAGCCTGTGAGGCGTGTAAGAAGTCCCAACCCAAAATTACATCATGGCTACATTTTTCCAGTACAATGAATTCATACGGCTGCGTTCGGTTGCTGACTGTCAATCTTATGGTACAACGTCCAATCGGGTTAACGTATTTTCCATCGGCTACTTTTATGAATAAACTAGACTTATCGGTCAGCATGGTTTTTCTTAATACAGTTTTTCGAAAATTGTCAGAAATGACAGAAAAAGATGCTCCAGAATCAATAAGAGCTGTCACTGGTTTATTTTCCATAATTATTTCGAGTTTATTGTCCTTCATCTGGGCCACTGTTGGAGGTTTTTCTTCCTTAGCGACCTTACCTCCGAAGAAGGGCGCTTCTTCTAGTTTTCCATTGAACGCCTAGATGGGGAGCGACTAGAACGCCTGTATGGAGAGGGTGATCTATTTCTACGCCTATATGGGGATGGTGATCGTCTTCGTTCTTCAAATTGTGGCGACGAACTCCTAAGTTGACTACTGGGACCAGCACCTTCGTCTGAAATGATCGTCTCTCTTTGTCGTGGGTTATAGTCTTGAAATGTCTGCCTTTCACGGCAGTGTCGGTACACATGACCTGGACGACCACAGTGATAGCACACTGGCCTGTTATCCTCTGTTCTCCAGATATCGGTTTTGCGACGGTTTAATTGAGGACGGCGTGGCTCATAAGTTTGCCGAGAAGGAGCAACTGGAGTTCTAGATGGCTGGCGGCGTAGTGTTTCTGAGTATGAAACAGGTATCGTTGGTTTAAAACTATTCAAATCTTTGTTTCGGTTGAAGTTTGTTTCGGCCAAGGGTGCTAAGGTCTTCACAACTTCATGTCGTATAACTTCTTCTAAACTGTCAATTGTTGGTTCAGGAGTTGGAACAGTAACAGGAAATAGTCGGGCGATTTCTTCTTGAACCACTTGGTGTATCATTGACAATAGGTCAAAATTGTCGTCGAGAGATGCAACGGAAACGGCATTTGGTAATCTTTCAAATTTCCTTCGATTAATGCGTCGCTGTTGCCACGAGTCGACATGTTGACAGCATTCGATGAAGGCTGTAGTCGTGGTTACTCCTTTTGTCAGTAGAACTTGATAAACATTTTCCGCGATGCCCTTCATAAGATGAGAAACCTTGTCTGCTTCACTCATGCTAGGGTTGATACGATGGCATAATCCCAGTACTGCTTGTATGTATGAAAGACTTGTTTCTCCTGGTAGTTGAGCTCTGGTTTTCAATTCTTCTTCTGCACGATGTACTGATTGCAGACTATCAGAGAATGTTCCTTTCAAGCTAGTTTGAAATACTTCCCATGATGTTAAGCTGCCTTCATTATTTTCAAACCACTGTTTGGCTGTTCCACTTAGAAAAAAGTACGCATTTGCAAGACATGTTCCGTCGTCCCAATTGTTATATTTAGCGACACGATCATATTCTTTTAACCAAGCTCCAGGATCTTGGTTGGATTCTCCAGAGAACGAAGATGGATTACGAATGTGCTGAATAATCGGAGTAGTGATAGGTGTTTCGGCCATTTTTGGATATTCTGGCTCCAATCCTCTTAAGCGGCGACTCCTTCTCAAATCACCGGCCAGAGCTGCTTCGAGTACCCGGCGCCTCCACCAAATGTCACGTAGAATAAATAGGACTTATAAGTAGAATAAATAGACTCTATAAAGTACGAGAGCTTTATTCAACACCTACAAAGTAACGTGAACAAAGTAACTGGGGCCTCGGCTTGAGACACTCAGTCTTTTATAGGAATAATAACAGGAAGTGATAGGAACAGGAAATGATATGCTAGAACATTCTAGAAACTTCTAGAAGAAACATAAATAATAAATAAAAGCTTATTTTGGAGTTTTATATTTTCTTACAGTTCTGCGGATCGAACCCTGAATCTCAGTCTTTCCAGGACGACGACTCTGACCTCTCGGCCACACTGACACGTCAATATATATATATATATATATATATATATATATATATATATATATATATATATATATATATATATATATATATATATATATATATATATATATATATATATATATATATATATATATATATATATATATATATATATATATATATATATATATATATATATATATATATATATATATATATATATATATATATATATATATATATATATATATATATATATATATATATATATATATATATATATATATATATATATATATATCTTTTCATCAATTGAAATTTCCTTTGATGCATAAAAGTCAAGATTCAAACTTTTCTAAACTCATACTCTAATATTCTGAAAAACATAAACATAGACTTTAATTACACTTTCAGAAACTAACACATTAAATAAAAGAAATATCATCAAAATGTCAATGAAACGTAAGAATAAGTTTTCAGTGCATAATGATCTGTAACATTAGATACATAAAAAATGCGTACATACATAAAATTTGAATCTAAATAGCATTAGTTTTATTTAAACTAATATTAAAAATTCGTATTTACACCGAGAATAAAAGTATGATCAAAACTACTAGAATGTGTAAAAATTTACTTTGTTTCTGGCTCTATGGGAACACCAAAAAACTCGGTGAATTTTGCATAATTACTATAAGCCTTGATTTCGGTATTCAAAAACCAAAAGTCATAATTTTGAAAACCGGAATATCCGGTAAACCACAACAATATAAAGGGAAAATTTTACAAATTAATGGCTTATATACTGTAGATATAGGTTTTATTAACCAGAATTACGGGTTTTTTATACCAGAAATGTCATTACCATATAACATTGGTAAATTTACCAGAATTTTTTTCTCCTTGTCCAATTGTGAATTTTGTCTACTTCCTTAAGTTTGAAGAATTCTCAAAAAAGCTTTATTTCAAAGCAATCAGGCAGACATTCATCCTAATTACAAAAAACTTTTATTGAGGGAAAGAATTTAAAATGATAGAGAAAAAAAAAAGCAAGACAAAAAACAATATTTCATACTATACAAGTTTTGATCAAATTTGTAAGCGAACAGGATGTTTTGTGAAAAAAAAATAGCAGACATAGATCTGCAAGTTTTTGAACTCAAATCTTTGTCAATAAAAACATTTCTTTATTATTATTATCATTTTGAGGAAAATTAATATTTTTAAAACAGAAAAAGTTATTATCTTGGTAGATTCAAAATAAAAGAAAGCATAAACTTTTTATATACTTTAGTTATACTGTTAGAATTTTTATTCCAAAATTATGGTAAAATAACCGACAGCAGTCTATCTATCCAACTAACCGTAAAGTTTACGGTAAAGAATATTTCTTGCTTTTGCAGTTTTGAAAACATTTGCAACTAGTATGGTGAAAAAAACCAAGAATACGAAATTATACGCTTTTTAACCATTTACCACAAGCATGGTTTTATATTGTAGTTATATTGTAGTTATATTGTGGTTTAGTTTCGCTTTATCAAGATTAAATATTGTGGTGTCAATGCTGGGGAATTTTTATCTCAATATTAGTGTTTTGATATCGGCGATATAACATCGATGATTTGCATTATCTTATCGATTACGATACCGATGTTTTGGGCCAGAACTAAGAACTGATTAAAAAGTAATGACGCTTGAATAGTTTAACTGCTCCTTGAATGCATGTTATTAATTCTATTTCGCTATCGGCATTTTGATATGATTGATCAATGTTTTGAAACATCACACAGGTAGAAATATCGATATTTTAAATATATACTCAGTTTCAAGGAACTAAGTCGCTTCATTACCCGGACCTAGTTGGTGCGGGGAAATTCTGGCTGTTTAACCGTATTAGTTGAAAGCAATTAACAGTTTGGATACCATCTTGTTTATGTTATTTGACTGTTTTGCTTGAATATAGTAAAATAACAATTAAACAAATTGTCATTTAACCATTTTTCCTGAAATATTTCCAACACTGTAGTACAAGATTTATAAGGATACAATTTGTTAATGCTTCTCTTTAACAAGATCCCTATCACCATTAATTTCATTTCAAATAATAGTATCTAATTTTAGTATTAAGCATATTTAGTTTGATTTCGCTGCTGTTTTATTTAGTGTTTTAATGTATTATTTTTATTCTTTATTACAGAGTTAACGGAGCTCTTGCAAACTCTGAGTTTTTTGCTGCTGTTTTTAAATGTCCATCAGGTAGTCCTATGAGCCAGGCAAAACGATGTTCCATATGGTGAATCAATGCTTCGCTTTTTAAATTATGTTTTTAGTCTTGTATAAACATTTCAAATTTGTCATGAAATGAATGTTGTCTCAATAAAGTATTATAATACTTATTTTTGTGATGTAATATTTCTAATTAGGTACCTTCAAAAATGTAATGAAACATATTATTAAAATCATTCAAATATTTCTCAGAAAGTTGCAGTTGAATTATATGTTAAGCGACTACATGTTGCAATTACTGATATTATTTGAATACATACGCACTTTTTCAATAGCAAATGAAATGTGTTAGATTGTAACCATTAAAATTTAACTTTATTGAAAAGGAACTTTTGCTTTATATATTTTTTTTTGCTTCTTGAATTCTGAGTGGAAACAATAAAAATAAGAAAATACAACGAAGCACTTGAATACGGTTAGAAAACTCTCGAAAAAAAAGAAAGATTTTTTTAAAAACTTTTTATGCTTTAATTTCAAACAAAAATTTCAAATAACCATTAATAAGATGGTATTCAAACTGTTAACTGAGAGAAAAAACCGTTTATTAACTGTTTTCACCTAATACGGTTAAACAACCCGATTTTTATCACACTAACAAGGCCCACCTAATGAAGCTACTTAGTTCCTTGCAAAAGGTGTATATTATAGCCGAGAAGGCTAATCTGCCACTCTCATGTTCGACCGAGCGGGGGTTTAAGTATCAGTGTTGAAAACACAATATTCCCTTTATTCCCTTCAACACATGTGAAGTTTCTAATGATCTATTGTGACCCTGGACTATTAGAATAAGATACTCTCATTCACGCATAGATGGCAGCCCCCATAGAACTGGCAAATTGTTTACAATGTCCAAATTAATTTTTTTTTTTGCGGTTTTAAAACCATGCTAGTTGTAAATGGTTAAAAATCGTATAGTTTTATATTCATGATTTTTAGCCATACTAGCTGTAAACGGACCAGTGTTAAAGCAAAAAAGTAACAGAAAAAAGTGTTCTTTATCATAAACTTTACGGTTAATTGGACGGTAGATGGCCGGTTATTTTGCCATAATTTTAGAAAGAAAATTCGAACTGTGCAGATTGAGTACCATGAAACTTGTTTTATTGCGCTCCGAGTGAATATATTTAGTTAGAATAATATGTTTCTATGGTTGTTACCGCAAGATTACCGTTGATATACACGTAAATAAATAAATGTTTATTGCCTATTACGTTTATACAACTGTAGTACTAAATTTTCTAATTTAAAATCTTGCTACTCTTTTTTCTCAAACTTAACTGTTTTTTAATGGCATATTGATGAAAAAATTACCATATTAATGTATAATAGAATAATAAAATAGTCTTTAAGGAAAATGAAATCTTTCTTGCATTATTTGTAGTGGTTAAATAACTCGATAGAGTATAATAACTGGGTATAGTAAAATATTGTTAGATTTGCATGCTTTGCTATTTTTCCTGTATATTAGATAATATTTAAAAATTAATAAAAATTTATTTAGTTGAAAAAATGTAAACCTGAGAGTGCAAATTAATTGTATTTTAATGTATGCAAAATTGTGGCTTGCAAAAATAATCGAAAAATTTATGGTACACAGCTTTTCCCTATTTAAAAAATTAATATTGCATTTAAAATAGTTTGCGATTTCTACAGTCAGGGCATTGTCAGGACATCTTTTTCCTTATATTTCCGAGAAAGAGTGAATTTTTAATTTCAAATCTTTTCAAAATAAATAATACGATTAAAGAACGTTCGCTCGAGAAAATAGTATACACTCAGTATACACAGAATTATACGCACCAGATAAACAGTTTAAATCATTTTTCAGATAACAACGTAATCATCTCCTTCCAAATATTCGACTTGTAGTTTTAGAACTTGAATTATAATACATTTTTAATGGTAAAATAATTAATTACAAAGCAAAAATTTTTTCTCAAACAAACAGTTACATTCCTGTTTAATTTAAAATGCAGAAATATTTTGAAAATTTAACCTAATTTTTTTTTCTTTATGCATAATAAAGATGGTATATCATTCAGAGTATTTTTAATTTTTGTATACCTGAAAATTAATTATTTCTAAATAAAAAAGCAAAACACTTAAAAAAAATCTATGAATCAATCATTTACTCGAACTCGTGGCTTTAATGTTTGCACAGTATTGCTAAATATATACCAAGTTGTCTCTGAGTATAAGAAATTAGATTCTAATCAGATTCTGATTAATTCCCTGACTGGTTCAAATATTCATCTTTACACTTCCAAGAAAGTTACATGATGCATTTCAGCATTTTATCTTTTCATAGTTCAGGGTTATTAAAAATGTCTCAGCATTCTCAGACCCATAAGAGTCTGGATAATCTTTTTTTTAAATTTAGAAATTTTGCTGTCTGTAGATAAGACGACAAACGTGATGTAACTAATGCTTATGACTCACGAAGAGAAAGACAGGTAGGGAAAAAAGTAGGACAGCAAAATTTACCCCTTCTGTCAACGAGCTTTCTGAATATTTAGAACATTGAACAAACTGTATTTTATGGATAATGCTAATAATAATGTAACGATCAGTGCTTTCACTTTAATGGATCACGCAGAAAGCACTATATTTCACCTCTCAGTAACAGCTAATTTCAGGAAATTCAGAATTTTTAAGCAAAAAAAGTAATTTTTCTATAAAAATGCTCATATTTCCATGAATATTTAAGCTAGGCTTAAGAAATTTCGTGCAGTTATTGCATAATCGTAAAATAATTGCAAAAAAATAAAAATAAATAAATAACTGATGGATAAATAGTAGTTAAATAATTGTATAAAATAATTATTTCGAGTTAAAAGCATATTGCTATATGTTTTGGTATAGGGTGTTCAAAATCATCTTCTAAAGTTATAAAATGATTCTCTCAGTGTTTCTTGAGAAATATAAATGCGTAGAAGTGTTTCCATAATTTTAATTTTGATAATTCCATAATTTTAATTTTGGTAATTTTAATTCCATAACTGTGTATAAGCTTTTTCCATTTTAAGAGCTCAAAACAGTAAATAAAATACATAAATAGTAAATAAAATACACACATAAATACATAATTCTATTTTGAATTACCAGTTTTAAAAATAATTTAAATTATACCACAATTCATGTAATTAAACTGTGATAGTTATAATATTAAAATCAGATTTAAGAAAATACAGTTCTTGAGTAGTAATTTTTTAAAACTTGACATAACTTAAAGCTAATTATTTTTTTTAAATATTTCTTAATCATAGGTGATACATCCTCTATTTGTTTAATGGAAACGATCGCATCAAAATAGCAAAAGAGTCTAATGTGATATAAAACAAATATCAGTGCCCCCCCCCCGACTTTCTGGTATCGTCAATTTATCCCATTCTAAGTTGGGTGAAATAGCATAATACTGAGAATCTTCAATAAAAAGAAACAGTCTAGAATATTCTTTGCTATATAAGGTATTTAAACCGGATCTTATCTTCTGCGTAGTTTACTGCGTAGTATTAATTTTTTTAAAATTCCTGAAGGAGTAAAAAGCATAACTGATACAAAAGCCGAACCACGAATTTTTAAAATGTTTCAACGACAAGGGATCGTATTAGGTAAGTACTAAGCAACTAATTAATTATTTTCCAATTTTATTCTAATTTATAAATCATTCGAAAACGAGTTTTAATTATTTTGGTAGCTCATTTTAGCCATTTTATATTCTGATGAATAAAAAAATAAAAAGCAACACTTTCAGAAAAATAAATTAACTTTTAAAATGATTCATGTTCAAATACTACCTATAGTGATTTAGTGCTTTTTTGGAATAATTAAACTATTTCAATAAAAAGTACTCTGCCGCAATGGATATTTATTTATAATCGCGTAAAAGAAAGCAAAAAAAAAATTAAAATAGAAAAGAAAATTAGATAAAATCATTAACTTTTAATTTCTTCTTCTTATTGACACGACAGCCCAGGATGGGCCTTGGCCTTCTCAACACGCCTATGTCAAAACATGCTTCCCTTAGTCAAGGTTCTCCAGTTTATTATATTAAAACTTGTAGGTCTTTTTCAAGGCACTCTAAAAATCTTAGGTTTGGCCGTCCTCTTTTTCTTGTACCTGTTGGCCTGGTACTGAAAACTTTTTTAGTTGTCCTGCTATCCTCATGGCGTGCCCATTTAATCCTTTGAATTTTGATAAATTTAATGACATCAGGTTCTTTATATGTTTTGTAAAATTCCGTGCTTGATCTTCTAAACCAGGTACCGCTTTTACTTATTCCACCAAAAATGCTTCGCAGTATTTTTCTCTCAAATCTAGCTATAATATTTTCATCTCCACGGGTCATTGTCCAGGTCTCACATGCGTATGAAAGCACTGATCATATAAGACATTCATAGAGTAACACTCTTGTTTTCTTTTTATTAGGCTTGACTTAAGATATTTTCTTAGACCATGAAAACACTTATTGGCCATCGTGATTCTCGTGTGTATTTCTTGTGTAGTGTCGTTTTTGTTGTTAATCTTAGACCACAAGTAGGTGAAGCTATCAACGGCTTCGAACTTGTATGCTCCAATTTCCCACTGTGCTTCCTTATAGCCAAATTTTTAATCTAATGAAGATAAAAACTCAAAAACCTGTATTAATTTCATTGCTCAGAATTTCATCGAATATTTTTTCCTAATTTTAAATTTAAAATAATGTAATAAATGTTAAATCTGAAAAAAAAATGCAGTTTTTTTTCTTTTTAAATTTTACACAGCAGGAAGTTATTAGATCTATGACGAATGGCATTGAAGACATGCATCAGTTTCCTTTTTTCATTATTTTCTCATAAAAGTTACCTGCTCTGCTTTCATCAGTAGCTGTATATTTTAAATGTATTCCTTTCTGTACGAAAACTGATAACTTCCTGGTTATTTTTTACTAAAAGCGTTTTTTTTTAAATTTCGAACTTTTTTATTGAAATATTTTTTTCCTACTATAGTTTGTCCAAGTTTTAGATGTATATAAAATTAAATTACATTCAGAACTTGTTTAAACATTCTGACTTGAATGTGGGGAAATACTCTCTCAATACAAGTACAGTTGACAATTGTTTACGTATTGAGCATAGAAAAAAATTGAGGCATTGCAGATTTAATTTCAAAATTAACGATTTCATTAGTGGTCGAAGCATTATAGGACAACAAAAGCAACTCCCGACAATCTGAGCCATTTTTTCCAGGGCTCGAAAAAACTCAGAAATTTTACACGTCCCCGAGGACGGCTTGTCCAACAATGTACCCGTCCTCCTTTGAAACTAACCCGTCGCTTCTAAATAAATAAAAATATAATTTTCTCTTATTTATTACAAACATTTATATAAATTGCACAATGAATTAGTAGTTACTAGGATTACATTATACAGTAATAAAAGAAATACTAGGTTACTAATAGTAAAACCTAGTATTTCTATTATGAAATAACTTATTTCTTTGCTGAAATAATTTAAATAACATAGGTTAAGTTATCTGTCAATTATCTTGTCAATTTATCCGATGGTACTGCGTTTTTAAAAAAAATCAAATATGACGTTCGTCAGTTCCACAATCAAGCCAATGATTTGCAGAGGTTTCTGCACTGAAATCTGAAAGAGGTTTTCCATTTAGGTAGATATTCTTAAATGCGTTTAACACTTCTTATTTAAGACCAGTAAGTAATGTGTTTTTCTTGTAAGTTCATTGCTGAAAAGGCCTTTCAACCGCTGCAGTACTCCCAGACAGAGAAAACATCAATTCCACCATGCGCAGTATGTTGCTGTATTTCGAGATTAGAGGGTCATTTTAGAAGTGAGGAGGTAGACTCTTGTAAGATAACAAAAATTGAAAATGTATCACGAACATTAACGGGAAAATGGCCGTCCGCGCGGACGCTGGATTCGAGAAATGTGTTGTCCGCGGGGAATTTTTGACCGCGGAGGACGAGCGGACGGGCGGTTTTTCGAGCCCTGATTTTTTCCCCATATAAACCTAAACAACTTTACTACAAAATTGTTGGGCTATGATTATCCCATTTTAATAAATGCGTTGGGGCCGGGATAGCCTGGTTGGTAGGGCATTGGGCCCGTGTCCAAGAGGTCGTGGGTTCGATCCCTACCGGTTGTAAATGGTGACTGATACAAGTTAAATCAGTCGAGTCCCAAAATCCTCCATGTTCCCATAACAAATCAAAACCTCTGGGGGCACTAGATTGGAGATTGATCGTTCTCTGTTTCAGGTCAAAATTACGATCTGCGGATGAGCGAATGGATGTATGAATGGGTCCACCCTGTAAACGAGTGTGATTAATGGGTGTGGCAGAAGTCGAATTCTTGGTCATAGATGGCGCCACTTTAAAACAAGAACAAATTCCTAAATTGCATACGTCAACAATAAATGTGTTGACAATTACAGTAAATTTTGAATTAACATTAGAAAGACGGATGGGGTCAATTCTCTCGTCTTTTGTTGCTCGTTTGGTTTCTTGTTTTTTTAGGCGCATAATAACGTACTGAAAGTGCTGAGTTTTTTTGACTTTCCGTAATTTGACCCAAATTAAATGCTTATTTAGTCATTGACGTGATAGCATGAATGATTAAATATCTGGGGTATTTGGGACTCGGGAATGATTAAATAACTCTGGGGTAATTGACTCGGGAATGACTTGAGTGTTTTCGCAGATAACCACAGGTAGGTTTGGTTATAAGTTTTTTTTATTTCCAATGGCAGACATGAAAGACAAATTTGTAGCCAAGAACAATATAAATAAAGAACAAAAAATGGAAACAAGAGCTACAGAAATAAAGAGTCTATAGGTCTGTAATAATGCATCTCGCCCGCCAATATCGTTCCCACAAGGGCCCAGGAGGAAGTGCAGGGCAACGTCTTAGATGGTTAGCGTCCATTTCTTCTTGTAGGCTACATAACGGACAAAAGGGGCTTGAAAAGATTTTGATTTTATACAGGTGTTTTAATAAGCAGTCATGGCCAGTGGCGAGGCGAAAAAGGGCCACAGATTTTTCTCTTGGCCATGACGGAATATCTTTAATTCCTTCCAACCAGTCCTTATTTTTATTTGCTTCTTGGAGTTTTGCCTCAAATGTCGTTCGAAGAGAGATTTTTATTAGCCTTTTTGCGCTGTGGAAAGGAACTGGCTTAAGAGATATTTGTAGAATCTTGGCGGCTTTTTTGACCAAGAAATCTGCAGTTTCGTTACCTTGAAGTTCACATTGCGCTGGTACCCATTGCATGGCGACATTTTTGTTGTGTTGGTCAAGCCTGTGAAGGGCTTGACGACAATGTAGAATGTCGGCAGATGCGGGGACTTTGGAGGAAGCAATAGCTTGGAGTGCGGCTTTAGAGTCAGAGAGGATGACTACGTTATTAAATTTCTCAACGTGATTCTGTAGTTGTGACAGAGCTACGCTTATTGCCGATACTTCTGCATCGAAGGCTGTTCTAGACGAACCGATCGGGGTGTAAAATGAAAAAAGGTTGCAAGAAACTCCGGCTCCTGCATTAGTGCCTTCAGCCAATGTTGAACCGTCTGTGAATATATGTAGCCATTCGTTCTTTGGGTACAGTACGTGCAAAGTCTCCAGGGCAATAGATTTTAAGACTTGATCATTTGTGTCTCTCTTGGAAACATCTTGACACAGGTTTAAACTCAGTGAGTATCTCTCTTTTTCGTTAGGGCACTGTGATCTAATAAGGTCTTCTGTTTACCAAGTAATATTTAGTTGGTCTTTTATTTCAACGACTCTTTGGAGGAAATCGTTCTGGGTCTTCAAAGTTCGACCAATATTTGCCAGTGGGATGCTCCATAGGGAGAGGCAGTCTGATAGTCTTAAAATTTTTTCCCACAAAATAACTGCCCTCTCTTCTATACTAGTCTTGATGTTCATATGGTGGGTAGATAATAGGAGTGCATCAATCGGAGTTGTTTTAACGGCCCCTGTTATAAGTCGAAGGGCCTGATTGTGGAATCTTTCCAGCGAGTCAAGGACTTTTTTGCTGGTCGCTGCCAGCGGCTCGCAGCAATAAGTCATGAGGGGGAGTATATATGATTTATATGTCATGTCGACGGTATTTCTACAGCAGCCCCATTTTGATCCGGCTATTCTTTTCATTAGGGAAAGTCTCGAGGTGACTTTCTCCAAAACTTTGGTCACGTGTTCTGTCCACGTCAGTTTTCGGTCGAATACAACACCTAAGTATGAAGAAGAGTCTGCGTATAAAACGGGAACGTCCTCATACAATAGTTTTAGTTTGATAGGCTGATGTGTCAAGGAGAAGGTCTGGTAACACGTCTTTTCCAGGTTGACTTCCATGTTATTGAAGTGGCACCATTTGTTTAATTCCTTTAAAGCCTGATTAAGGGCTAGTTCTGATTGTCTCTCAACACTGTTTTCAGGAGTTTCGGTCTAGATGAGTAAGTCATCTGCGTAGAGAAGGCATTTGATACCGTTATAAGGTTATAACGTTATATGGTTATAAGGTACCTTTTGGTAAGTTTAAGTTACCCCAATTTCATTAAAAAAAACAAAAGTAACAAGAGCATTTCATCATATATTATATTATTTTACAGTACCACAATATATTCATAGAGAAAAGGAAACTCAATTATGCAAGAAACTGATGTATAAGTATAATTAAAAAGTCAGTGTTCATTTTTGGTAAGATTTTTGATAACTAAATCGAATGAAATACCATAGAATTTTGATGATCGTGTCTCATGATTTTCATTAAATAAATTATTATATTTTAAGATTTTGGAAGCCTAATTTATCGACTCACAATCAATCTGGGAAGGATCAAATTGGCCTGGCAAATAAGACTGTCTTAGTAAAGAACAATGTCCAGTATACCTACTGTTAAGTATTTTTTACTGGGTTTAGTATGCCAGCACATTATTTATTGAATGTTTTAAAAATACTTAAGGTCCCTTTGTTATTAGCAAGTAATTTAAATTAGCTAATTGTAAGTTGATAAAAATGTAAAACTTTTTTTTAATATTTTAATAGTTTTATTGTTTAAATTCTATGGTCAAATGGTCTTAAGATAACGAAATAAAATATTTTAGGATCTGCCTCAATACTACATAACTAATATTGTTATCACAAGTATCAAATTTCAAAACATACCATGTTACTTCACATTGTTTCTTCGTGTTTCAGTATTTGAAGTTATTTTGATGGTTTTTTGGAATGTAAGTGGTGAAAGAGATCTTTATGATGGTCCTTTTTTGGCTTGTTCAATAAAAGTTTTACATCAGTGTAAGTGCGGACAGAATGGAAGATTTCAAGAAGTATATGTAGAAAGGTAGGTTTGTCCAGAAAATAATATTATAAAATTATTATTATAAAGATTCAATAAGTTTTGTAATACTACTATAGCTCAATCGCTTTTAACTTGTTTTAAAAAAAATTTGAGTAATTTTAAAAACAATTTATTCACGCATTAGGAAATTTCATACCGTTAGTGCGTCAGTTATGCTTTTTTAAGCAAACTTTTTTCGTGTGAATTAAATTTTAAAATTGTTTTTCTGGGGTGTATTTGGCTAAAAATATAATGCAAAATTTCTTTCTCTCTTTTTTTTTTTTAAATTTATATTCCTCAGATCTTCGTTTCTCATTTATTTCTTTTAGTTTTTTCAGTTGCTTTTCATTTCTTCTTGAAAAAACAATTTGAATTTTCATTGAAACAAGATTTATGATTTCTTTTTTTAAATATAATGAATACAATTTACAAATAGAAGAGATTAAAAATTATTTTTTTATCCCTTTTTGCTATGAATGATGACAATTTTCATTCTTAAAAGCAACACTTGATTAAAAGGGGTATTTCTTTAAAAAAAATCAGTTTTAAGCTAAGAATTCTTTAGAGCACAGTCTTTTGAAGAAAAAAAATATATGAAATTTTGCTATAAAAAGATTTAAGGCTTTCCTTCAGACTATTTAATGCATTCTTTTTCCGATACCTCTATTTACAGCACAAAACAAAGAAGTTGAGACTTAAGAAAGTTTTGCATTTTTGATGATTCTTGTCACTATTTTGTTTTGTACAGTAAGTCAAAAAGGAAAAAAAAAATCGAAGAAAAAGACCACCCTGAATAAGTTTTGATTTAATGATCGGATCTTCATGTTTTAGGATTTAATCTTAATGGTTGGAGTGGGTAATCTCAAATATGTTAATTAATTAGTGCAGACAATATTTTAAGTTCCGAAATAAGACACAAAAGTATACTTCCTCTGAATAATCATACTTTTTTTTCAATGGATTCGGATTTCCGACACCCAAAATATTGGGGATAGCCACAATCTGGGAAACATTGTCCCCATAGTTTGCTCAGGAGAGCAATCCAAAGTTTTGATTTCACCATATCTTGAGTACTTCTTGAGTAAATTGAGAAATTTTTTGCACACAATTATAAAATTCGTTTATCCAAAAATATTTCTAAGCAAAAAATACATTTTAGTAAATAATCATTTTTTAAAATAATTTTATTAAATAATAGATTAAAAGATTTCGAATAGTTAAGTATGCAAATTTTTACATCTTTTTAAAGTATGTATTTATACATGCAAAATAAAAGATTCCAGCGAAATCGATTAGATAGTTCCTGAGAAATCGATTTTTGAAGAAGTCGCATATTTAAAATTCGATCTCTCAGGAACTATTCAACCGATTTCCCTAGAAATTTTTTTTTATTTTGCCATGTAAAAATTTAAAATACATACTTTGAAAAGATGTAAAAAATTGCATACCTAGCAATTTCAAATTTTTTCGACTTTTATTTAATTAAATAGTAAAAAATAATAAATACTAACTGAAATTTATTTTTTTTGCATGGAATCATCTTTGTGTGCAAAAAGCTTTAAATTCTCTTAAAAAGATCTCGAGACATAGTGAAATACGCAGAAAGTAAACTTAAGGCGTCTCAAGTTTGGATTGGTCTGTTGATCAAACTATAGAAATTATATTTTTCAGTTTGCTGCTATCCCCTGTATTTTGGGGGTATGAAATCCAAATCCGTCGAAGCAAAGGTATGTATATTCAGAGAAAGAACGTTTTTGTGTCTGATTTCGTAACTTAAAATATCGTCTGCATTAATTAAGTAGTATATTTGACGTCGCCCCCTCAGACCATTAAGAGTTCTATAATGTGAAGATCCTCGCATTAAATCAAAAGTTATCTAGGGTGGACAGTTTATTATTTGAGGAGCTGCACACAAACGATATTATACTGAAACTGAACAAGCTAACATAATTACTCAATACAATTTAACATTAAAAAAAAACACATTTTGTTTTAAAAATTTGATTTGAGTGACGAATTATGTATAAGCAAATAAAAGAGATAAAAACTTTACCAAACGTGGGTGTTCTTGTCATCCAAAAATCGATGAAAATGAATAAAAGGAACAGATGTGCAATTTTCTTCATGAAGAAACATCAAAAATACATATTAAAATTGAGATAATTAAGATAAATAAAAACACGTTTGCGATCAATGCAATAAACTGCCAGTTCACAATATTCTTGACGGCGTACCATGACATTTTCAGACATGTGTTCCTATGCAATTCTCAACCATTATGATGTGACCTACTTCCCTTCCTAATACGTAACAACTATATTAAATCACCGTATACAGCGAAAATTTCTTACTTACGGAAATATATTTTTTGGGCCAGAATTTTTTAAAATTGCTTGTAGGGGGCATAAGAAATATAATTTTTCAAAATATTTAAATTTTTTAATTCAGAAAACGAAATATAAAAAAAATTAAAATTGATTTTTTAAAAAATTTCATATATCATTTCTAGTCACTGGAATGTTTTTCTGATTTAATATTACACAGAAAAATCTATTTCAAAAAGTAGAATTAATATTTTATAATTAAAATTATTTTTACAATAACGACATGAACGTTCCTAACAGTGCAGTTATAAGAAGTATCACTCTCCAATCAAGCTGAATTTTTAAGTTAGGTAAAAAATAAATGAAATTCATTTTGATATAAATTATAAAAATCCACAGTTTTTACCCTGAGTTACGTCGCCAAGCAAGTCATGTTTGTCCCACGAACGAGATCACAATTGACTGTAAAAATTAAATTGTTTTTGCTATCTAAAAAACACCGGTGTCCTTTTAGTATATTTTTATCTGACTAATATATTTTTTATCTCCAATTACAAGCAAAAATATATTTTAGTTTTTTAATTATAAAAAACAGTCTAATAGCTACTAAAAAAATCTGTAAATTATCAGAAATTTACTAAATTATAGCGGAAATTATTTTGTATTAAAATATAAAAACCAAAAAAAAAAGTATTTTGAAATTCATTTTGGGGAATTTATCAATAAATGGTTTTGTAAATTAAAGAAATTTCAATGTTGAATAAATGTTTCTCTTAGATCTAAATTACTGCAAATAAGTGAAAATTTGAAAAATTATTGTTTGGAAGTGAACCATGTTTGGAAGATTTTACTTTTAACGCAGAAAAAGACACCGGTGTTTGATGATGTATTTCATAGCTACAAATTATTATAAAATTTTTCTCATATATAATATTTTTCACTTATTTTTACCTAAATTAATACAAAATAATGAAAAGTATATGCAATAAAAATTCTGATTCAAAAGGTTAAAAACTAAAAAATTAAATTTAAAACTTAGAATAAAAGTCAAATTGTTTTAGTAATAAGTTATTAAGTTCCTGTAAATTCCAATTTCAAAATTCCATCATCCCAACTATGCATTTCGCAAGTATTTTTTAAGATAACAATTCCTTTTCTAACGAAAGAGTGTTTGAAATTATTTAAGCATTTTAAAGTTGTTTTTTTTAACTGTACTCGTTATCAAACACTTAGCAAATTTGCTTGATTTTCAACACATATTTTGCTCAAATTTCCCAAATTTAATGATTTATATCTTTACAATCAAGGCAAAATGAACAACGGTATCTTAATATATTATTTTCTGATAAAAGAAATGAACCGTTTAAAACATATTGCTTGATTTTGTGAATGATTTAGATTAGTATCTTCAGTAAAATACTAGAATAGCCCACCGCCTGGCTACTTTTTAAAATCTCGCCAAGTTAGCGATTATTACTGGAATTAACATTGCTTTTTGTTTATAAAAAAAGAAAACAATTTAAATTATAACAAATTCATTCAAGTATTTTTAGTGGGATAAAAAATAACTTACTTTTAAAAAATTATAAACTATTAATAATTATATATTTAAATTAAATAACGGTTAAAAATTTAAATAATAAAGGTGATTCTAACAGCAAGATTCAATAAATGGCAAAAAATAAACCCTTTTACCTCTTTTCTAATGAAATCCAACTTTCGCGTAGGTATACATATCAAATAACCAATCAGGTTTAAGTTGGTGGTGTGATCGGACGTTCAAAATAATCTCAAGGAAATATTTTCAAGAAACCTAGTTTGGCAAGGATTCAAAAGCTTGAGTGGCGAGATTTTAAAAAAATCGCCACTGGGTGGGCTATTCTAGGAACCACCCGGTATTTTCCTTGTAAGCTATATTATTTTAATAATAATTTTTTCATATTCTTATATTTATATTGATATTTATAGCTGTCCTGATACTATGAATGAAATCAACTTTTATGACTGCTTACCTTGCCCAGATGCTTGTTACAAATTCTCCAATTGCTTAACTTGTTCTAAGAATCAATGTCAAACATGCCCACCAGGAAAAGCAGGTGATTTTTGCGAATACATGGCCGATGAACAATCTCTTCATAGAGAAAATATAAATATTTCTGAAAATTTAAGTTCCATGCCTCTAGAAGCTCCTTTAGAACAAAATTTCGATGAAAGTAGCAATTCTAAAACTGAGGGAACAGACAAAGATCCATCTTTATCTGATCAAGATTTTAAGATTTTAAACTATAATGAAGAAAGCGTTGACAACTTTATTTCTAGCTTGCTTAGTATGGAAAATTGGTTTCGTCAAAACACTAATATTACTTTTGTCGACTTCGATAACATTTCAAGTTCAGATTATTCTATTGAAGATTTGTCTCTTTTATCAGATATTACCATGTTAAATGATTCTATAAGTTATGAAGATGAAATTCCACTTGATAATTTCCAATTAGGATCACTCCTTGATGAGAATTTAGAACATCATCATTTGTTACATACCGCAAACGGTAAGAAAGATTCGATAATTTCGCCACCAGAAAATAAGAATATTAATATTTCTAATGACTCTGAAGTATTCAATTTAGAAGCCAATCATACAAATTCTTCTAAAAATATAAGCTTCTCTTCCGAAAGTTTTAAAAATAATACAGATAATATTTTGTACAACCATTCCGAATTTCTCATGGACAGAAATGATATTGTTCCTGAAACAAATGAAGAGGAAACAGTAAAAATTAATAATCCAACTCAAAAGTTAAAAAGGCCTCGAATTACGACTAGATACATTGATCCAATTAATTTTGAGTTTGAAAATCTAGGAGGCAAAAATGATGATAAAGCAAATCTAGATAGTTATCAAGATCAATACTCATTGAAAAGTTTTGATGCCGTTCCGAACGAATTTTTGTGGCCAAACGAGTATCATCAAAAAATATCTCCTTTTTTATCGCAAGCAAATGGTAGTAAAAAGTTAATGAATTCCAAAAAAATTATAACACCTTCTCCAATAGCACAAAACAAGTCTGAGAAAGAAATAAGTGTACAGAATGATAATATGTATAGAAACATGCAAATCAGTACATTAACGGATAATAATCAATCTAAAGTGTCAAAAGAAAGTAATTCACTAAGTAATACACAAAAGAACGTATTAATGCAAGGTAGTTCAGTTAATTATTCTCGGGACAATTTATTTCTCAATGCACAGAATGAAAAATCTGATAGAGATAAATATACAGAGATACTTTTCTTAAAAATTGTACCTAAGTATAATATACAAGACAAAATGCCAAATAAAGATAAGCTCTACAGAAATATACGAGACGACGCTTTGAAGCAAAGTAGAAAACACAATAATGCACAAGCTGAAATATCGATGCAAAATAAAATATTTAGTAGAAAACAGAACAATAAAGATAAACCTTCAGCACTATTTAGTCCTAAAACTGTGCCCGGAGATTTTATTGAAACTTCAAGTCGAATGTTTAGGCCTCAAAATCCAAAAACCAACGGCTATAATTTATACTCTCCACTTTTACCAAATTTTGTACCATTTGATTTCATACATTGTGAAATGCAGCCATTTGATCCGGTGTGCTTAGAAATACAAAACTTGAAAGTTCAGTCATATAATAAAAACTTTCCTCGGATTTCTTACCTCCAGACAGAGTGGAAAAACGACGAATTTCCAAATTTTAGACTAAATGATCAATTAAAGTCAATTTACTTAACAGATTCGTTAAATAGATTTCAGCCGAACCACCAAAGAAGATTAAATTATTATCACCGTAGTTCAGAAAACGAATATCAACACCAGCCTAATAATTTTCCTTCTTACGACAATTACGCTTTTCAGAGAAATTACCCGCTCTTTCCTAACCAACACAATATATTGCATAATGAATATCCTTACGTAGATTACGATTACGGTTATGGTTCAGTATTCAACGGGAACAATGGAAATTATCCAAACTACGAAGCACCTTTCTCTAATTTCTACTATAAAGACAGAGGTGTTGACAATTTAAAAAACAAACCTAACTTGAAAACGGACCAATACCCAGACAAGTACAATTTAATTAACAGAAGTAACTACAATAACAAAAACAACATTAAAGTATCCACTATCAGTGGAAGATCTACTTTTAAAAACCATCGCTATAATCCTGTTTTGGACAAAACAATCAACAACAGATATAATCAATATCCAGGCCTTGAATCTTTGAAGATTAATGAAGATATTCACAATATTTCTAGAAAAACTTCAAAAGTTCAGGGAGAAAAATATCACCCTTTTACAAAGCTTACAGAAGTTCATCAACTGAAAAATAATTCAAAAACGAAGCAAATCCGAAATGAAACTATTCTTCCGGATTCAAATTCAGCTGTATTTTCTGTTCATGCACATATTGTGCCCAAGGAGAATATCCAAGAACTATCAAATCCTTCCGAGTTTAAGGTTTTTCAAAATGCTCTACCAACAGAGGTCTATTCCAAGATGGTGGACTTAAATTCTTCATTAGGAAATGCAACAATGAATTCGTTAGATAATAAAGCAAACAAAACGGTGAATGTGTCTTTGAGTATGAAAGGTAAGTCATGCAATGTTAGCTGCATTTGTTATTTTTTCAGGTGCTGTTGTTAACTCCCAGACTGTCATTTGAAAGTCATTATTTTTCGTATTAATCCGTCTCATGCATATGAACCTCATATGAGGACATATAGTATATGTATATTAGGGCCGGGATAGCTTGGTTGGCAGAACGTTGGGCTCGTGTTAGTGAGAACGAGATTTCGAATCCCACCGGCCGAAGAACCCGATGTATTAAATGGTGACTGGTGCACGTTAAATCTGTTGGGGTCCCAAAATTCTCTTAATTCCTATAACAAATCAATACCTCTTGGGGTACTGAACTGGAGATTGATTGTTTTCTGGTTTCAGGTCAAAATTACGATCTGAAGAGGATTGAAAGGATTATGATTGGGTTCATCCTGTAAAATGAACTGTGCCGTTTGTGTGGTTGAAGTCGTATTTTTGGCTAGAGTTGGTGCCATTGAAAATACAAGGAAAGCACCCTCTGCCTTAACTTTGTCATCGCGACTGAAGACACTATTTGTCTTTCAGGAATATTCGTTATTGACTGCCATTAGTGAATGTAGTTATCGATTGCAATCGATTATTATTTTTTTTAAAGTAAAATAAACAAATTTTAAAGGAATTGCGTGTTCTTTCAATTTTGGGGTTGTGTGGGGAACTCTAACACAGAGGACAAGACTCTAGAGGGTGGGACAAGAGCGCGTCATTGCCGCAATGAAAGTGTTAAAAATTCGCTTGATTTCAAACTGGCTAGCTGATTGGCAAGTGGCTTAAGTAACAACTACATATACATTTTCGCTTTATAATGTTATTCATATTCGCATTTGAGGTGTAATTTCTGTAACTGTAACTTCAAAGTAGTCCTCATTTGGGGACTCCAAACAGTTCTTTAAAACTGCACCAGGTAACAGGCCATTCAAGATAGATCAAAGAATATAATCTCCTTGGAAGTCGATGGAGAATTCAAGTAAGAAGTGAAAATATGATATTTCGTTTATTTTTGGAGGATGTATTACATTACTGGAAAGGTTGGTAATATTTTATACATTCTTGTACCTAATAAATAAAGTTTGAATAATCTGTTTTTCCATGATTAAAATTATAAGAATAAAATATACTACAAAAGAATACGTCCTCACTTGGACACGAGGGCATTACGTTTTGACGATACAGGGCAAACATTTCGGAAAATTAATTATTCCACCCGAATCCTGAGATACTAAATGGGTTTGTAGCATTAAATAAATAATCCCACGAAACTGAAGCGGTAAGATATTTGATTAAAAACTTCAAAATAAACTTCAACTTCGCTTCAAAAATAAATAAATAGCAAATAACAGTCGACATATTTTAAGCGCTTAAAAAAAGGCGCCCATTTTCAAGACTTCTTGAAACATGTCGCCTTTCGAAATGAGCCCCGATTCAAGACTTACCAAACGTGAATGTGAAGAAACAAAAGTGATATGAAATATGAAAACGTAAAGTTGCCAACAGAATATGGAAAAATAAAGTTGAGAAACAAAACTAGAAAAACCACATTAGTCGAGAGAGAGAGAAAAAAAAAGATGAAAAACATAACAAAGAAATAATAGCGGCCGAGAGTGATAAATCAGAAAATAGTAGTAAATGCATTTCCACACATTATGGGGAGCTGTTGAGCGTGTGGAAATGCATTTTGCTCGACATTGACCAAGAAGGGAAATCAGGGTCAAATGCATTTAACCCTGATTTGCCCCCTTCAGCCACTGTCGTTTTTCTTATGTTGTTTTTCATCCTTTTTCTCTCTCGACTACAGTGGTTTTAATAGTTTTGTTTCTCACCTTTATTTTTTCTTATTTGTTGGCAACTTTACGTTTTATATTTCAAACCACTTTTTCTTCATATTCAAGTTTGCCAAGTGCTTGAAAATAGGAGCCTATTTTTGAAAGCGCTTGAAACATGTGAACAATTATTTCTCATTTGTATATTTTTGAAATTTTAATCAAGTAATGCCTTACTTCTTCAATATCTCGGGATTATTTATTTAATATCGGCTGTTATTTGCCACTTATTTAATTTTGGAGGATTTGTATCTTAGTTTTTTTATATAATTCAAATATATAATTCAAACTCATAGATAAGAGGGTTAGGGGGAGGCGGCAATAGTTTTGAAATGTAATGTAATTAATAATTAGGTTGGTGGAGAAAGTTCGTTTTGTATTGCAGATGCGTTTCAGGTTATGAACCATTAGGAAGATCATATAAATTAAAGTGAATCGAAAACCATATTTGTGTATAAAAATGAAAGGGAGCACCAGGAAAAGCATTTTTCAGTTTATTCAAAAGGATGAATAGAATTGGTCACGAGTCACAACCCAAAAGTTTAATTGTATCTCCTTCAAATAAATTTACTCTATAACGAAAATAATTTAGCCATGCATTTTATGATCAATAACGTTATTTAACATACAATTTAAACAAGAAATTTTTAAATTGATTTTTTTAAATGTTTAAAAGTAAGATAAGTAATTTTTGATGAAGCTAAAATTTTCTTTAAAATCATTTTGGTTTTAAATTAGGATTTGTATAGTTTTTATAGTTCTTTTTAAAACTCGTAACAATATGCAGAACAAGGAAAAAAACGTTTTTTGGTAACTTTATAATTTATTGTTGCATAAATTGGCTATTTGTTTTATCTGTAATTTTTTTTTTTTTAACCGAGTAATGTTTTTTCTTTTTTCATACTTTTAGGGTGTTAGGTATATTTTAGAACCAGATAATTTCTGAAGAAAAAGTTCAAAAGTGTAAAATATGGTCAAAATATGAATTCTAAGTTAAAAAAGAATATATTCAAAGTAAAAAAAAGTGTATAATCAAAGTAAAAAAAAAAAAGTATATATTTGAAGTAGTTTTAAAAGTTGAAAACATACATTAGCCAAATATATTGTTGAAAATAAAAATAAAACCTGAAAAAACCTGGCCAGAAAAATATTTCTGTTTAGTTACTTCGCTGTTAAATCAATCGTTTTAGATATGAGGTTGTACGAAAAATTTTGAAAATGTCAAAAGATTACACAAAATTAGATTATTACTTGTGTCAACAAATGTGCTTTTTTCTTAAAAACAAGATTATATACAACACATACTTTTTCTGAATTGCATTTTAATTTTAAATTTTTGCCTTAAAGAACAAAAGACAGAAGCATCTTGATATTTCGCTGCTGCTTTTTCATGGAAGCAGCTTAATATTAATTGATTACTTAAGCTATAAAAAAATTGATTACTGCAGAAGCTTTACGGCTTTTTAGTCAGATTTACCCATGATTTCTTATGCATTTTCAGAGCATAATTTTTAAGGGACGCTGCTGATTTATTATATACGTAACTTTTAGATTAATTATGTTCTGTAAAAAGTTAATAATGAACAATTAGCCTAGTTTAAACATAGAGTTTCTGCTCTTTGTGGTAAGCAATATAGAAGATAAATTTTGGTGAATATTCATTGTATATTGTCCATAGGACCTACAAAAAGAAGGAAGCGTCGAGAATCAGATGATAGTTGGTGTCCAATATATCGCCAGTCTTTGCATGGAAATGTGGAATGCCTGATGTGGACATACAAAAAGTAAGAACATGCTGACATATACAAACATTACTAAAATAATTTAATTCAGTTATCATAAAACGGTCTTAAAGTCATTACCCTGACATTAAGTAGGATTCAAACTTACATTTAAGTTTGTTTGGAAGTTGTGTATATTTCTAGGCTTTACTATTTTGTTTTTATGCAGGATTTTTTTTATTTTCGTACTTTCGTTTTTACCTTTTTTACTTGATACTTTTTAAATTTTTAATTCCGGGAAACAACTCAACTGATTCTTTTTATAAATTTTCAATTTATATAGTATAAAGTTACTTATTTCTACTTTTAAGAAAGATATGATTTTGTTTACGATATTCAAATTTAATTAAAGATAATTTTTAAATAATAAATATATTTTATTAAGCAGTTCAGTTCGTGCTATTGTTAGTATTCAGTGTTCATCTTTTTTATGTTGATTAAATATTTATGCGATATAATTTAATAATTTAAATTAAAACTTTACTCTATCCCATTAATGATAGTAATAAACACAAACTGAGTAGCACCTAAGTTGAACTAATGAATAGTGATTATTAAGTCTAATTTATATATAGTAATTAATGTTACTTATTAACAGCTAATAATTATTAATTCTAAATAATTATTAGTCATTACAAATTATTTAAACTCATTACCTACCGGTGGTGAAAATCCGGGTAAGGAAACGTTTGGTGCTAGAGGAGATTTCTTCTATTTAGCCTTTAACCTTTTGGAATAATACTTAAAATAAATCTTTTGGTCTTAATTATTTTAAATTGTATGTTGAGTTTCAAAATTAATAAAATACTATAAATTCAAACAATATTTCGACAGTACCCACATAAGTAAAAAATTAATTTATTCAATAGATTGGTGGCATTTTAGCACTACATGCTCCTCTGCATCTTTATATGAATAAGAATTACTTTTTAAAATTTTTCTTTGAAGACAAGTGAAAATTTGAGGAAATTAAAGATACTCAACATTAACACTTTAATCTGCGCAGGCAGATTGCGTGAATCCAATAGTCATAGAAGTAGAAGAGAATATGGAAGGAAAAAAAAGATGAAGGGAAAAAAAGATTTATAAAAACAAAAGGCAGTTGAAAACGCGGTAGAAATAAAAGGCAGATAAATGTTTTTATTTACATACATTGAATAACATGAATAACACTACAATTACAAAGTGTTTTCACCGAAACAAATAAGAAAAATAAAGACACAAGTAAAATATCTCAAAAAATCATTTAATAACAAGAAGCAATAACAAGAAAAATTAGAAATTCCTGTGGGGTAAAAAAGAAATACAAACTTCTTAACTTTATGACAGTAACATACACTTTTTCAACATAGTAATTTTCTATCCAGTACAGTCTGCAAAGAAACTTCCGAGTCACGTTTTGCGATAAATTCAAATTTGTGGCGGATTTTAACTGAAAGTGATCTCTCTATATATTACCAAAAAAATAAAGCTTTGAAAATCGTCATTGGCTATCCTTAACATCATTAGACATCAACTAGTGATTTGTCCCACACGGCGAATACTTTGCACTATGTCTTACATAAAAAGGTTACCTTTGAAAATAAGTTTCTTTAAAATAAATATTGTAAACTTTCAGAATTTGCTGGATCAAATGCCATGAAGGATATCAAGCAAACGAAACATCATTCGTCTGTATACGAGACATTAATCAATGGTTGCCTCCCATAAGTCCTTGCTTTGGTAAAGAAGAAAATTACGACACAGAAGAAGATAGCCAAAGTGTCGAAGAATTCTATGATGACAGCGAATATAAGATGGAAGACAATATGCTGCAAAATGGAATCGCACTTCAACCAGGTGAGTATTTTAAAGTAGTCATCCTTTTAAAAATCATAAAAATTTTTTCATTTAATACCATATAACTCAAAGTAGGACTTAACCACACTGATTTGGGAAGAAAAATATTTCATAAAATTTTGTTCCAAAGTCATCAAGTCGTTTGCTGAAACTTAAATCCAATTAAAATTAAAATTTTAGATGGTTTTAATCCTGCAAATTAATGCGACGTTGTATTTGTTATTTTATTTGCTGTTCTAAGATGTCTCATGAATTTTCTATACGCTTCACGGTTGGCGATTTTGCAGGCCAATAGAGACGTAAGATGATATGCGAGCGTTCATTCCGCGTATTCTTACTGCACCGAGAAAAAATGTATCTTTTATTTTGGTGCTTCGAGACTCTAACCCATGATTCATCTACCACTGAGGATATTTTACGTCAACACTGTAGTCGGTGCGAACCGGGTGCGGAATTCGTATCGAATCCAGTTCATCTTATCACCTTATTATATTTCAGGCAAACGCTCTATTCCCTGAGCCCCCACGGCTCGGAAAAATTTATAATAGAAACTACCAAAATATGGTAAAATTAAGCGTGTTTCTGGCTAAACACTATAAGGATCGTTAATTTTTACCGAAACGCTTTGGTAATGATTTTGGTAAATTTAACAATAAAATATAGTTTCATAAAAAGCGATAAAATTTGGTAAAAGTTAGGAATTTTATCGCGATACCTAAAATCATGACATCTCCGTAGCCTTGTAATTTTGAATCTAATCCAGAAGACTAGGGAGTTCGTGGTTCAGCCATTAATCAATAACAACAATAGCAGAAAATATCAATTATTCACAATTTTATCAAATGTTTAAAGCAATATTATCGATCGCGCTGGCGTATTGTTTTTCCTTCGGTTCATTTAAACATTACAGTTTATTCCAACTAGTACTTGTCGGTAACACAAATTACATTTATACTACAAATAAACTCATAAGTCTATTTTATTTTTTAAATTTTTTTTAATCAATTTCAGTTTTAATTTTTTTAATATTTTTTATTTTTTATTAATTATTACACTCTGCATAAATTATTGATTAATGCGTTTTTTTTGTCGTTCCACTGCTCAAGAGATTCAAATGAGGGAATTTATAGCCATTGTTTAATAATTTATACTAGTTTAAATGTGTAACAAAAACTACGTAAGGCTTATCATTAAATAACAGTTTGCCTTTAAAGTCAAATTGGAGATAATTTATTAGTTGAAGTAAACAAAATTGTTGTTTATTTTTATTACAATATTTATACACATGTATGAACATTGCATTAAAAATTAATATCCAAAACATACCCAACGCAATATTGGATATATTTTGGATGTTTATTTTTGATACATATCCAAGACAATATTTATATTAACTTTAATGATAATTCTTTTTTAGGGAATGATATTGAAACCAATGACGATCAGTATGAATTAGTGTATTATACTGATTACGAGAATAATTAAAATGAAGCTAGATTGTTGTATTATTTCTTAGTCTGGCATTTTATACTTCATGTGATTAGATAAATAAAACATCTATTAAACTGCAAAAATTGTGTATTTTTTTAATTAAAATTTTGACTTCTTAATAGTTGAAAAAATATTTTTTTAATTAACGACTAATAAACTGATAACTAACGCTTTCATAGCTTAAAAATTTTTTGAAATATACAATTTTTTAATTACCTTAAAAGATTAGTTTAAAATATTATAGATCATAGATTTCATTGAAAACAATTTTCTAAAAGGTTTCTCCGATCAGCTTGATTTAAATCGTAATTAAAATCATAATTTTAACCACTTAGATATTTTTGTAACAAAAATGCTGATTGAAATTAAAAAAAAAATTAACATGTAATTAATCATAATTTTTTAAAACAGCACATTTTACAAACTGTTCCTTCAGATTACGTGCAGACATACACTTTAATAATTATCGGATTTCTCTAACAGCGAGAGAAAAATGCACTAAAACAGCACTCAAGAATATCTTATTGTCTACAAATAATAGTAAACTGAAGCTAAAAACGCTCTACTGAACAGTTTGTAAATGTGTTTTATCATTATATTGTCTAAAACATTTAGCATTCCTTCAAATAATTAATCTTAAGTATGGTCCCCGTAGACCTGAATTCAAATACTATCACTTTTTATAAATCTTCTAACTTAGCAGTAAGTAAAATAATATAAATACATATATTGTTAAGTACCAATATTAAATATGTTTTTAAAAGTTACAAAAGCGTATTTATTAGGAATGATGATTTATATATTTCATATATATACTTTTTTATCATTCAGTTGGAATTAAAAAGTTAATATTTCCTGAATTTGTATCGGTATGAGGTTTATTGTGAAAGCAAATTAGGGTATATTTTACTGCCGTTTGAAATCTTATATCGCCGGATATTAAAATGTTTCAAAGCATGGTATAAAAAGTAATAATTATACTAATATTCAATTACTCCTTCGCTCTTAAACTCTGAAATAAGCATTTTCACATTGAAAATACAATACTGAGACTAGCTACTTCAAAATATAGACGAATAAAAATTGCTTTTTCTTACTGGAAATAAACACAAACAAAATAAGTATAACTCAAATTCTTTTAGAAAAATAATTTATTTATTTTACAAGCTTAAGATACACTGTACATTTTATTTGGCAGTACGTCTGGTTATTGAAATGCACATATATTCTCTATCCAATTCATTTATGAAGTAATGAACACATATACCGATATATCAAAATGATGAAAGATTTATAATGATTTCCTATAAGCCATGAAGAGAAATTAAATGTAGTATCTTATAGGACATAAGAAGATATTTATTATTAAAAGCAAATGAAATAAGACTTTTTAGTTTAAAGACAGAAAAAACATTCTAAATCCACACAAATTTGAGACTTTTTTTATCATATAAATAAATTTAAATAAAATTAAATTCATTTAATCATTGTAATAGTGTGTTATTTTAATTAACTCACTCCGTAAAAAATAAATACAGATAAATTTTATTATCTTTTAAAAAAAAATTTTTATGGTAAATTTCAGCAGTAATTAATATTGGATAACTGGTTTTTGTGTTCTCATACATAATATCCAAACACAATATTTACTAAATTTAAAAATTGTAATAAAAATAGTTTTTTTTTAAATTGAATAAAATTTGTAAAACTGTTAAAATTTGCATTCAAAAAATTTTTCACGTTAAAAAGATTTAGTCTTATTTTTATTTTAGTCAGAAATATTAATGGTAGCAAAATTACATCAATGCCTAAATATTTTATTTAATTTTTGTTTATTCCTTGAAAGGCGTGCAAATATGACGTGAATTATCATTAAAGCAGCCGTGTTTAATCATGCTATGGCAAATATTTTTTATGGCACAAAATATATTTACAAATGATACTTTCTTTTCAGAACAGGACATTCTAATTTTTATCTTCTAACAACACCTTATTTAAATACGATAAAACATTTTTTGTGCTAAAATATCTAATAATAAAAGCACAGATAATAAAGTATATATAATATAATTAAAATGTAATCAGGATAGATTTTTAATTACATATAAACAATATCAATATGTATCACATTGACATTAAATATTGATTAAATTCTGATAAGACAAGTGATCTTTATTTGCTTATTTTTTTAAATTGAAATTTTTTACTGACTAATTTAATTTTATTAAATTTTGTAAAATTACGATGGCAATGTTCAAAACAAGAACTTTTTACAATGGAAAAATTTAAATGACACAAGCAAAATTGGGACACACTCTTTTGCAATAATTTTAATTTTTCTCTTTTTCTACTATTTATAATATGAAAAATATTAAAATGTAATTCCCACATTTAATGGTATTTTTAAACGCATGATTGAATGAATATATAAAACACTTACTGATAGATCATTAAAATGAAAAATGCAAATGGATAATATATAAATTTAATAGTTTTTCTTAATTATCACAGACTAATCAATCATTAAATGTGAAGATTTTTCAATATATGTATATATATAATATAAAAAAATGCTTCCATCTTAAAAGCATGTGAGCCGAATTTTTTTTTTAAACGTAAGTGTTGTTTTCCTGTTGAACATTTATTCTAGCAGTTTTATAAAAGCAGTTTTTGCATAAACAGTTTTTTTTTATCTAAGTAATCAATAGAATTATTCAGTATGAATTTACAATTGAGTATAAAGTAGATGCCTATAAGGAAAATAACACTATTGTAAAAAATAGACAACAAATTTCTTATATTTGTTCAATTTCTTTCAAAATTAAAGGTAAGAGTTTATTTTGCATTCCCGACATTGATGAGCATTAGAATTCAAAAAAGCGAAAAAGTTAAATAGTTTAACAACTAGAAATACATTCCATAAATTATCTATCGATACCAATCTTTTAATATCACTGATTCGAACCTCGGTGTTTTTGATTTCTCAGAACAAAAACACCACAACAGTTAACAGTTGGGAATGCATACTGTCATTTTTATCTCAATATTAGTGTTTTGATATCGGCGATATAGAATCGATGATTTGCATTATCTTATCGATTACGATAGTGATGTTTTGGGCAGGAACTAATTAAAAAGTAATGACAATTGAATAGTTTAACTGCTCCTTGAATGCATGTTATTATTTCTATTTCGTTATCGTCATTTTGATATCATTGATCAATGTTTTGAATCATCACACAGGTAAAAATATCGATATTTTAAGCAGAGAAGAAGAATCATATTTTACAAAGAACCTTAAAATAATACCTAATTTCTTATGTACAAAAACATGAATTATAATCTCAAGTGGTTCATGCCACTGTCATGAGTCTGTCTATAAAATCTATCATTTGACACTAGGTTTGATCACTTTTTCGTTCTCCTTAAAGAGGTATGGCTTGCACAAATGGCAATAAAATATTGCCAGTCTTGCTGTGAAAAGCTGAATAAATTCGAGTTTCATCAAAGTTCCGTTGTATTTTCAGCAGAGTATTTAGTCCTATGTGGGGGCTCATGTGTTTCTACAAGAGCAACTTTACCCTCAGATGGACCAGCTTTAGAAGAGGCAACTAAATCGTCGTCCCTGAGAACAGAAATATTAAAAATTTAGTAATTTGATTTAAACCACGCATAATTTCAATCAAAAGAAAGATAATTTTACAAATAAAAATTTGGAATACATCTTTTTTATAACATATATAAAAAAAAAACTCAATTTACACACAAAAAATATGAGAAAAATGTTCAGTCAATGCAGGCTGGTCATCATGAAAGTTTTCTGAGAGTGTTGGTATTGGTGAACGAATGTCAATGAAATTTGCCACATATGTTACTTCTGAACTGAAGAAATCAGTTGTTCTACATATTACTCGTATTTAGCTAATGTGCAGTTTAACTAGAGTGATCTATTAAAGTTCTAAAACGGTTTCATTCAAAATGTTTACTTTCTAAAATCACCTGGATAATTTTCTAACTACCTAGGTAATCTGCACGCTACCTATTAAAATGAGGAGCAATAACAATGTTTCTGCACATTTAAGTAATAAATATTAAGCTATTTGAAAAATCAAGTCACAACAATCTACCAATTAGTTGATAGAATAAATTATCAAGTACTTTAAAAACTCTAAAACCAGGAATCAGATGGTTTAAAGTATTACAATAATTAAGGAAATTAACATAATGGTATTTATTTTTTTCTATAGAATAAGAATCAAGTAAAAGCAATCAATAAATTATTTGATAGAATAAGAGAAACAAATTTTTAAACTTTAACGGAATACTGTTATTGTGCACATTACTTTGGTAAAATGTGGAAAATTCTAGATTTAATTCATTTAAGATCACTGAAGATTAGTACGGAAATGTGTACGTTGAAGGGCCTTCAAAATTTAGCAGTAATGAGTATATGAATCGTAGGAAGAATTCTACAAAAAAATTTAAATTTCTTATGAACATTTTAAATAAGATGGAGATTGTCAAAGAACTTTGAAACATTTTGACCTTCACGCCCTTCTGAAAACAGCCAGAAATAAAATCATTCAGCAGATTATGTAGAATCAAGTTTAAATTGGAAAAAGAAACTGGTAAACTAAGTCCAGAAGTAAGCTATCATTAAGAAATCTTTAACAGTTCTTTCTTGATTAAGCATGAGGTACCATGCCAAATTTGATAATGATTGTCAAAGAGCTGTGGTGGCTCTTAAATAGAGCGCTGTAGGTGAACCGGGTTCGAATCCCAGCGATGGCTGATTGATTCGAATTTCTCACCCAGATCGCACTGACCACACTTAGTGGTAGACAGATCATGCACAAGAGCCGTCAAGATAACCATGGAAGTTTTTCTTGATTTTCTGGGGGTTAGTTCCTTAAAAAGTACTCCACGAAGGCAGATTTCACCCAATACATGATCCAGGAGTTCTCTTGTCTAGATTGGTTTCAAAATTACAAGGCTACGGAATTGAACATTAGTAGTCGAGAACTCAAAATTTGGGTCCGCTGCTCAATGATGGTCATAAAATATAAAATGATTGTCAGGAAAAGATCTATAAATTTATACATACTGATCTGGATCTTCGAACAGTGGGTTGGTTGCTGGAATCATGAGGTCACCGGGTTCATCTAGAGCTGAAGGACCACTACTTGTTGCCCTAGCTGTACTACTATGACCTAGGGAGCTCCTGCTTTCATTGAGCGAAGAGCCTCCGGTGGAAAAACTATTATCAGTGATATGTCCACCAAAAGCTGAAGCAGTGCCATCCCTTCCACCGATGTAGGCTATGCCTTCCATACCTCGTAATGTTAGGGATAGGTGAGGATCTTGTACACTACCACCAATTTCATCATCAAGGGGAATGCTCATTTGAAGAACCTAAAGAGATCAAATTAAATAGTATAATTATAGTATCAATTAAAACTCAGTTCAATGTTTAACCATTATATCGGTATCTTGAACCCTAAAACGACGAAATTTCAATGAAATCTGAGACGTTAAAATAGATAATGATTCCATTCACATTGAACTATTTTATTGTGTAATCTAGTTTAAGAAGTATAACAATGTGGTTCAATTTGGAACCATTTTAAAGCTGCCACAGTGCAAGTTTTACTAGGGTTGAAAACAGTGCAAAAATTCTATGACCGTTCCATGAGTATTAAGAGCGTTAGGTAGCTTAAGGAATGAAGAAACGTCGTTTCTTTCAATTTTGCTAAATTAGGATAAAAACACTCTTAAAAATATAAAAGTTAATAAATAAAACCAATAATTTACTTGCATCTTCAATCATAGTTGTAAAACAACAATTGTCAGCAATAGTATTTCCTCTAAATATATATTTATCTTTACAAGAAGTTGTTTTTAGAAAGTTTTAGAAAACTAAGAGTTCATATGCATTCTGCTAGCAAAATTTTGTATTGCAATTGCTTACAGTAATACTGTAATATGAACAAGTATATTTTTGAAAGTTAATAATTTAATATTGCATAAAAGGGGGAGGTAATTACATGAACTATATTGCTTAAAGAGGTTCTTTTATTCAGTGTTTCGATAATGATGAAGGTACTTTATTATAGTACCGAGACGATTATATGCCTGATGCATGTAAAATTCTAGATCAAATTACAGTATAAAGTACCGGGACTTTGAGTGCTTCATCTGTAAAATTCATTTTACTGTAAAATCCATTTTAACCATAAAATATTATACCGTAATTTTTAAAGTAGTATTTATTTTATTAAAATGATTCAATGATTTTACGGTAATTGTAACTGTAAAAATTATGGTATATCAAATTTCTGCTCCGTAATAAGTTCCGGTTTGGGAAAAAGTACCGGCACCCTGTTTGATGAAATTTTTTTCCGGAATTTTTTATAGTATACTATTTGTACTTTATTGTACTTGGCATAAAGACAACCCTTTTTTATTTGAATAAGTAACACATGTATGACTTAAGAAAGTAGGTATTTCTGAAAAAATACCGGGAGTGTGGAAGCACAAAGGAAGTGATTGTTACATAATATCACTTTTCAAATGAACTAACAAGAATCACGAGTTTATAAGTGTATGGCTATTCACCTGCGTTTCATATTCTTTAAGACTAGGTTCGACAAACACAGGTTCATATCTTGGGGCAACGTAAAGTCGCTTCACTCTTTCTCTGTAGGCTAAATACCTGCAATTAGATAAAAGAACAATCCATACTCATTGTTAGCAATTAAAAAATACTTTTACTGTATTTTAAGACCAATAACTAAAAATAAGCTGTGTTGATATTCTCTGTTATAAATAATATTTTATCGAATCAGTTAATAAAGACTGCAAAAAGATTGATAACTTAGTTACTGTTCTCGAATATTTCTATTATGAATGCTGCTTACTTAGACCACATGCAACAATGATATACAATTCCAACAAAACCAAGCACCACAATGATGCAAGCGAGAGCTATAAGCGCTGCTCCAAGATCGCTCACATCTCCATCCGTCGTGGGTACTCTGTGTCCTCCACCTCCATTGGCTGTTTTCACAATGACAGCTGGTTGTGAAGGTTCAACTGGAACCTCAGGAAGAGGTGTTAAAATGGGAGGTCTGATATGAACAGCTTGGACACCCAAAGTTCGAGACATCTCAGAAAGTAGACTGTCGGTCCTTCCATGCTCTAACAGTGCTCTACAAAACAGAAAAAAAACTTAAAGGC